>NC_068989.1:52597486-52600047 GCF_001194135.2 Octopus bimaculoides
ATATATATATATATAACAACCCTAATTGCAGAGCCACCAACAACTGTATGAAAGGTCGAACATTTGAATTCAAGTCAAGTCAAACATTTACCATAGATCACATCACTTGTACATCGACGTATTTACCTTGTGTTCTAAATGTGGCGAGTGTGGTCGGGATTATATAGCTTGACTTTGTAGAAGAGAATTACGGTACACCGGCAACAGATTCGGGTAACCACAACTAGGAAAGTCCCAGTAAATAAACTCCTAGATCTGTGCCCCGGGAACAAATATCTAAAATACCATTTTCCCTCTATATCAATGCATCGGAAATATTACGGTCTATTTACGACTAAAGAAGTAAAATGTTTATTTAGAAGTATAAATCACAAATCGTTAACCTATAACAACATACTAAAACGTGGAAAACTCAATATATTCGCGAAAAATGACTAAGACCGGCATCGATAAAAATTTTAGTAACAGGTTGTCTCTAGGATCCGAAACACTGACTCCTAACTGCTATACAACAACACATCGAACCGACTCAAACATCAGTTGCTGACGTCAATCTAGGCTTCACAAATTAGAAAGAAAAAGAAATGAAAATTGACCTGCCCAGACCGGTGGCTTCTGAAAGGAATCGACCAGCTGGAACACTGGAGAACCTCTAGACATAAGCACGTTACAAAACCTTTCACAGATACAAGTATCATATGCAGAAAATCAGCTGACCAGAGCGTTGGGTCTCTCATGGTCAAAAGCAAGTGATTAAAACAGTCGATAAACAAATGACGTTACCAGGAAATCAACCTCCCAGTTCTGCCAAGCCAAAATATGTGACCAAAATACACGAAACATAAGTGATATATTTAAGCAGTCAGCTAGCCCTCCAAATGATAGATCCCCTCCCTCGAAATTGGTGAGCTTGTACTAAGATTTGAAACAAATGTTCAACATATTTATTTCTTATTTTTGGTGTATATATAAACATGAATTTGCGGATGTGCGTGTATGTGTGCGTGTGCAAACTTACATAAAAATATTTATACATATTTATAAAGATATAAAGACATACATTAATATATAGAGATGTGTATATATATTCATAAACACGTATGAATTTATATGAACATAATCTTATGTTTATATATATTGAAACAATAACATATATAACTGCACGCACACGCACGCACGCACACACACACACACACACACACACACACACACACACACACACACACACACACACACACATATATATATATATATATATATATATATATATATATATATATATATGTGTGTGTGTGTGTGTGTAGGCTTGTATATTATTTCTGTATACATCCATATGTATATTTACCATACAAATTATCCTCTTTCGTTTTTATTTTTGTCTCCATATGTTTTCTTTTCCATGCTTGTGTGTTCTCGAACAATATCTATCAGATAATCATTTTATTGAATAAAATTCATTGTATAATTGCAAAATTACAATATACTGTATATTTTTGACAGCATATCATTTATTTAGTCATTCCCTTCATATAATTTTTAAAATATTTTATATATACCTTCTGCAGTTTATTTTGGTATATGTTTCTATATTGCTGTTTATCAATAGTGTTTTCCTGAAATTTTGAAAATACTTTTGAAGTAAACTTTTTTAAAATATTTTACTTTTTATATTTTTTCTCAATAATACATATATGATTAAATAGTTTAAGAACGAGAAAAACTTCCAAAAATGTGTATGCGTGTATATATTTGTATTTGTGTTTGTGTGAATGTGTGTGTGCATGTGTGCTTGTTTATGTGTTTCTGTGCGTCCGTATATATGAATGTACGCTAAACTGCTCTTTGCTCAGTATAGTATAAAAATAAATTTTTATATATATGTATACACACACACATATATATATATAAGGGTGTGTGTTCGTGCATGTGATCTATGTGTGTGTGTATGTGTATATCTGCATATAAACTTATTTTTTGTTTCCTATGTATATATATATATATACATATATATATATATGTGTGTGTGTGTGTGTGTGTGTGTGTGTGTGTGTGTGTGTGTGTGTGTGTGTCTCTTATAAATATGAAGTTTATATAGAGACATAGACAGACATATATATATGTGTGTGTGTGTGTTTATATATATATATATATATATATATATATATATATATATATATATATATATATAAGAGAAAGAAAGAAAGAAAGAAAGAAAGAAAGAAAAAAGGGAATAGAAATAAAAAATCAAACAAAGCCTAACGAGAATCAGAGAAAGAGATTTAGTCTGAGAAGAGATGGTGGTGTGAATCATGTGTTGGAAATGGAGCAATGTCTTTGGCAGAGATGATGAAAGTTTTGGTAAAGGGAGGGTAGGAAATATATAGTAAAACTACAAAGTATTTACCCTAAGTAAATCAATTTATCTTTACCAACACTTTTTAGTAGTAATAATGAATAAATAAGTGGCTGAATAAATTGGATGTGTGCACGGACTCGTGTGCGCATACACGTACAGATAATCACACTTGTCATGCATGCACACATGCCCATATAGATATATA
>NC_068989.1:52600062-52606270 GCF_001194135.2 Octopus bimaculoides
ATATATATGCATGCATACATCATTGAAGTCAGCAGCAATTTCAAATCGTAATGGTTTCTAAAAGATTTCTATTTTATACCGAACTTGAAACTTTTTTTTTTCTATTAAATGGGAAAATACATCAATTACATTTAGTATTTGGCAGTTTGTGCATAAAACGTTTTCTACTAGAATTAAGCAGTTTATCATCCGATGTTTTAAAGCAAATTCCTATTCACATCGGCGTATATAAAGACGAAAAGGCTGAGCCAATACTTCAGTTTGTATACACCTAATATGCCTTATTTTCAAATCTGCTGCTTGTAACATAAAATGTTTGTGGGCAGAACATTTAATTCTATGTCGCTTACCGTTCAATTAGTTTTTCACTTCCAGCAGTGGCACTGCTGAAGTAATTACTAATACCATTTTCTACTCAATTAATTAATAGTTTTCTTAGCAGCAGAAAACTCTATGTTATTAGGTATGCGTATGCATGACCGAATAAACGCTATAGAGTAGCTGTACGTTTGTTGCAAGCCAAATTTCTCTTGTCAAATTGATTTCCGATAGAGGCATTTCAATCTTCACACATATCATTCCCTGAAGTATCTTTTAGTTTGAAGTGTTATGCATTACTCCTGGTTGATTTGCTCATGAAAATGATTTTTTTTTTCAGTTTAGTATAAGAATGTTGCAGTTTGTAACGTTCTTATATTGCATCACAGTAGTCCTCCAGTGAGACACATAAACGTAGAATCTAAATACTGCACACATTTTCTCCGATTTTCATTTGTAATTTCATGACAAAAGATAGGAAGCTCATAGCGCATAAAAATGCAACAACACTTGGACGTATGAGAGAAATGTTTTCGGACAAACTATTTCAGTTCATTACCGGACTGGATACTGTAATTACGATGACAATAAAGAATAAAACGATAAATTATAATTCAATTAGATTTTTTTTTAAAGATAAGAATGAAACTAGTACTACTAATTGTAGTCCCACTGCTAATTGTTTCGCTATCAAATATCAAAGCTCTAGTTAGCAAGACGACGACGACACGATAAGAACGGCGTCACATTAGAATATCCATTAGACTAATGAGCTGTGATAACTGTACTACTTACATCTACTTAAGTGGCTGTCCACTCCCCATTGGCAGGATTGTAGTAAAGGTTATCGAAGAGTAAATGCTTGTGTATTGTGATTATGCTTGATATAATGGTAATTTCATCAGTAATTTAATTCTTTAAATTGATTTAAACAAATTTGAAACGTCTCTAGTTTAAAATATGGACATTTTTTTAACATATAAAAGATATATCTCATACGCTTCTCTGTTCCCGCCTATTGCCTACTCACCTCTTCCTAAAATGAGTGAAACCATTTGTTTGTCTTGAAAGAACAACGCTACTCCATCATTATTTTAAACTCGACAATGCTATTTGTTCTGGAAACAGCCGGAAATTTTCATTCCATTCTGAAAGTATATGTATATACAATCAAGAGCATATGCAAATTTCCCAGTCAATGGTATATCCTGAAAATTGTTTTTTTTTTTTTATTGGTTGAAAAATAGTTACAAGATAGTGAAGGGGCCTAAAACATAAAGGCATATATGCAAAATAGAAGTATATCTCGGTAGTTTAAACTTGAAGAAAGGCAACGAAAGTGACAAATCAATTCAGAGAAGATACAAAGGAAGCTCGTTTTGATTTAAAGCAGATTCAAAGTGCTCGTAGCTTGGCCTCTATGTGTCATCGTTCATTGCGTCAAAACGAGTGTTTCGCCAATTAATAAAAATGCTCCATTGTCTCAAAAACGTAACCTCCTATTTATTTAAGCACAGACTCATACATACATTATATTTTTATGATCCCATCGTACTGCGCTGCATTATGTTCTCTCTAATAATGCGTGACTACTTTACTGAAAATGCAAACATGCCTGTTAGACCTGATAGTAATGTAGAAAATCCTTCAAATTATTCACTGACATGCAATTTGAATTCATTCCTATTATCATGTACTTGTCTCTTAAATAGAATGAGGCAAACGAATGGTTCAGATTAGAATATTAAGCCTCAGTCCCCAAATGATGTTCATCATAACTACTAATGATAATCCAATTGTACTCGCACTGCGATAAATGAAGAGTTGGGAAAAATTGCTTCTGGTTCATATAAAAATCTATTGTTGCCACTAGCGTCGACATCGAACAGTGCTTTATTATTCAAATATATTCACAGAGAAATCAGTCTCCTACTCATTTTTATTCGCGTAAAACACATACGACTCAAAAATACTTTGTTGACTTCTGTTCATTGCTGTTCAGTAATTAGTTTCTGGAATATTTCCAAAAGTGACAATAATCTGCTGGACATCTTGTATTATTCTGACCACGCAATTCCTAAGTACATGTCTACGAAGCACTATACGTTACATCAATTTCTACTTCTGACTACGTTCTTACCTACAGGATTTTAATAGTAAGTGTGTGTCAACTTAGAATAAAGTTATAGTGTTGGTGTTACGGTACTTTGAAATATAAAGCGGCATCAGAAATAAAATCAATGAATTTTGAAACTGTGGGAGTCTCACACATTTACCAATTTCCATTAATGGATGTGGCGTGAAGCAGTTCCACAGAATGAATTTACTCGTTATTATTGCATAGAAAAAGGTGGCGAACTGGTAGAATCGTTAGCACGCCGAGAAAAGTGCTTAGCGGCATTTTGTCCGTCTTTACGTTATAAGTTCAAATTCTGCCGATGTCGACTTTACCTTCCATCCTTTCGTTACTGATAAAATAAGTACCAGTTGACCACTGGGTTCGACGTAATGGACTTAGTCCCCCCTCCCCATATTTGCTGACCTTGTACCAAAATGTAAAACTATTTACTGTGCAGAAGACCTAAACTATACGTATAACGTGTACACCTATTTGGAGAACATGCAGTTCGTTTTAGCCTAGGATACTGAGATAAAGAAAACATCTTTCATCGCTGTCCATGTTGGAAATTTCTTACTAAGTTATTGAAACACTAGAACACTGAAGAATACGCTTGGCCGCATTTACTTACATCGCTGTACTTTCCAATAATTAAAATATTAGTACTATGTACTAATGTAGCATAAATTGTATTTTTTCTCTAACACAAAGTCATTTTAAAATAATAATTATTAAAATCACGTTATATATATTTCTATTGTATTGCAGTAATGAAGGAAATTTTATGACTGACATTTTTTGAAATTTACATAGAGGTACAACATTTTTACTATTTTCCTGCTTATTGGACTGCGGTTATGTTTTGTCTATTATATTATTCTGCTAGTGTTCAATTAAGTTCCTAAACCTTTAACAAATCTTACATCACATTCTTCTTTACATATCAAAGGTAAAACATACAGCTGGATTTAAACACATTGTCGCATTAGACGGAATATATTAACTGCCCCTCCTTCATAGCTGGTGATTCTAAAAGAAGAAAACATAAGCGCGCACAGGCACAGAATGGTTGTGACAGTAAGTTGAACACGTAGACACCAAATGTTATAGAGAGGCAATGCTTGGGAAGAGATGAAAATAATGAGAGAGAGGGAGAGAGTGGGGTGGGTGGTATTTGTGTGTGTGACAATACGTGTAAAATAGGAACGGTAGACGGATTTGAAAGAAGAAAGGAAAGAGAAGGGGTGCAAATAAGGGGAAAAGAACTAAAAGTCCTAGATTGATTGAGAGAAGAAGGATTAAAAAAGACAACGGAAGAGATAAAAAATATAACTACAAAATATGGGAGAGAGAAAGAGAGAGGAGGGAGAGAGAAGCATATAGACAGAGAAGGAGTAAGGAAGTGAAACACTAGAAGCAACAAAGCTTTCAACGAGTCACATAAATGAAAGTAAAATAGTTAAAGACAAAGGAGAGATAATCATTTTACATGAACAAAAGGAGACAGGAAGATGGACATACACAAAATTAATATATATTTGTGTGTGTATGAGAGAGAGAGAGGGGGGAGATCAGGAGGTTGTATATGTTCATCGTCCTCTCCCCTTTTGTTTTTGTACAACAATTACCTCCCCTTTCTCTCCAACCATTCTACCTGCCTGCCTGTTATGAGCATATATGCGTGTGTAGGTGTGTATATATACGAAATTAATTTAATATTTCTCAGGCAATTGTCTTAGAAACAATATAAATACTATATATGATGTGTCGGTAATAGACTATATATTCAATTGTGTTTCATATTTATCAGTGAAACATTTAAAACTAATATAGTCGTGTCAACATTGTGTGAATAATACATTAGGTTTTCGCTTTTATTCTATAGTTAAGAAACCGTTTACTTTAATCGTTAAGTACGTACACTGTCGCAGGATAATATTACAGACTATTTTATGTATTTTTATATTACTATTACATCGTTATAAGCGTGTCATCTATGCTAATATATCTTATAATTTATAAATATGCATCAACGGTAAAACTACAATGTAATACACACGTGTTACATCATAAGTTATATGTCAGTTGATTTGAAATTCTTGAATTATATCCTGAAATGTTACGTTAGAATGATGCAGTGAGAAACAAATTATTATAATTCCCTATAGTGTTTGATTTGGCATGAAATATAAGTGGACGAATAAAATATTAATTTCCACATCACGAGCAGTGTAACAAAACTGGGAGAGCAGGTACAATTCATAATAGTGTCACCAGTATTTAAATGGTGCAGTGATGTTTTGACCGAATCCCAGGAAGTTGGAAAGGCAGAGCTCACCATACTAGGACTCGAAATTTGTAAAAAAAAAAGTAACAAATGTAGATAAAACAGCATCTTAAATACGGTGAGATAGATCTTCCAGCTGCTAGTAAGTCAGCCAATCAAAAGCAACTTTTCAGAGAGCTAGAATCAAACTTAGCAATCTATACTAATAGAAAATTGCTGAGTTTAACGGAACTGTTAACGGTTACAACGCTTTTCTTTTGAGTTACATTATACATATTTATGGTTGGAAAGATCGACTGGGACCTGAGAAACTACGTGTTCTAGTCATTAATACAACGCTGGTGCATTGGATCTGAATGAACCCCGAAATCCTCTGGAAAATATACGATAAATTATCAGTTCTTGAATTCTATCGATCACGGTAGTTTTATTGACATTTCCGGAAGACAAAACACATGTAAATTGACATTTCCATGCTGTAAACTGCATGTTTAAGACATGCTAACAATCAATAATAACTTGAATGGCTATCAGCCAACTTTTCTTCAATGTCCGCACTCGGTTTATATAAAGATAGGGTACACTGGATAATGTATTCCTAGAAATACTAAACCTGAAAAAGGATGACGTGGTTACGGCTACATTGCTTTTCACCATACGTGTACGCCATGAGGGATAATCTGAGCTAATCAACAATAACATACGTAGGTGTTTTGAAAGTACTTTAGCTTCAACATCTGGATATAACACAGGACGTGTCCTCTTTGATAATATACTTTATTTTGAAATCTAATAGCGTTTTCAATGACATTATCAACACAATATTCAGTTCTATATTCAAGAGATGAGAGATTATGTGCATTCTTTACATTATTTACATTTGACGGATATTTGTCCTCATCTTGTTTGTTGTTAACACAACGTTTCGGCTGATATACCCTCCAGCCTTCATTAGGTGTCTTGAGGAAATTTCGAACCTAGGTTCTCATTCCTAAGGTATTTTTCGATGTTATTACTATCATTATTATTGTTATTATTACTATTATTCAGGTCAATGCTTGCAATCGAACTAGGAATTATGGGGTTAGTAGCCCGCGCTCTACTACTATGCCCGTGGGCTCTTCTATGCCCGTGGTCATATGCTGTAGTGGTTAAGAGCGCGGGCTACTAACCCCGAGTTCGATTCCAGGCAGTGACCTGAACAATAATTCTTTTATTATTTTACTTGTTTCGGTCATTTGACTGCGGCCATGCTGGGGTACCGGCTTTTAGTCGAGCAAATCGACCACAGGACTTATTGCTTGTAAGCCTAGTACTTATTCTATCGGATATATTTTGCCGAACCGCTAAGTTCCAGGGACGCAAACACACCACCATCGGTTTCTCAAACGATGTTGGAGGACAAATACAGACACAAACATATACACATACACACACAAACATACACACACACACACACACACACACACACACACACACACACA
>NC_068989.1:52606963-52614866 GCF_001194135.2 Octopus bimaculoides
GAAGAAGAAGAAGAAGAAGAAGAAGAAGAAGAAGAAGAAGAAGAAGAAGAAGAAGAAGAAGAAGAAGAAGAAGAAGAAGAAGAAGAAGAAGAAGAAGAAGAACAACAACAACAACAACAACAACAGCAGCATCGAAAAAATACCTTAGGAATGAGAACCCAGGTTCGAAATTTCCTCAAGCCATCTGTTGAAAGCTGGAGGGTATATCAGCCGAGACGTTGTGTTAACAACAAACAAGCTGAGGACAAATATCTGTCAAATGTAAATAACAACACAATATTGTATAGAAGCTTAATTCCATCGTTTGCATTGATTGTGTACATAGAAATCTAAATTAAACAAGTAAAGGAGAGGGTATTACTAACTAAGTATGGCCTGAAGACATTATTAACATTACGTCTTGAAAGAACTAAACTACAGTCGTCTAAGTAAAGAAAAGGTTAAATATTAATACGCATGTTTATTGATACTAACAGTTATATTATTAACAATATAATATGATTATTAGAACAATAATGATATTATTATGATAAGACCAACTCACTAATCAATTTATTTCAGTAAGCTTCTATGGTTAGACACCAGTCATACTATTCTGAAATTATATTTAGCAACAGTTTCGTTCATGCCGCAAAAAGAAGAGAGCAAAATAAAATGCCTGATGTGATTAAAACAATTCGTGTCCAAATGTTCCGTTCATATCGGTGCTGTGTTTGTTTCCACCTGCAAATACGTATAACAATATGCCAGTATAAGAAATCAAATAACGATAGAAGTCACTCTACCCGTCTAGAATTAGAGAAAAAAAGAAACCTTTAAAGTCATAACGTTTCTGGCACCTTAAGTGTATTTTACACCGTTGCATCTATTTCATAAAGTTTTAGGCTAAATGTAATGATCATAGAATATGAAAAAATACAAGAGGAAATGTTACTGCGCGTGTATAAATATATAAAGATAAGTATATATGTGTGTATATATATATATATATATATATATATATATATATATATATATATATACATATATATACACACACACATATAAATTCACACAAACACATACATACATACATGCATACATACATACATACATACATACATACATATATATATATATATATATATAATTGCCTGCTTTTGATTATAAACATGGCAATTATGGAGCATTATACATATTTTTATCGTATAAACAATTTTTTCCATGTTAGGCGTAGCATTTTGGCGGAATGAATTGAGTCGTTAGGAAAATGTTCACTGCAATACTGTGTGTTGTTGTTAATGATATTGTTATTGCTGTTGTTGCTGGTGTTGTTTTGAAAGTTTATGTTTACCTTTTGTTGTTATTTTTTTTTTCTTTATTTTAAATATGTGGTCCATTTCAGTTTCTGTTGCCTGAGAAAACTTTCTTAAAAATATAACTAAGTGAAATTTATTGCTAATTAGCTTTGAAACCTACTACTATTAAAATGTTTGTTGTTTGATTTCTTGTTTTTCTTTTCCTTTCTCTTTAGTTATTCAGCTCTGTCCAAACTCTTTTGAAGTTTGTTCCAGCAAATTAATTTTCTAAAGAGATGATACGACAAATTCTCTATTAAAGCATCTTTCTTTTTTCAATTCTTCTTTTCTTACTTTTACATCCTTTTCAGAGAAAATCTGATAATTTTCACTTTGATGGTTGGCAATTTTCTATCTCTAACTTGAAGCCAACGACTTCTTGTGTTGGTTTCTTCTTTCTTCCTTCACTTTTTTTTTCTGTATTCACTCTTAATAAACTATTTACATCCTAACTAGTTACCAAAAGTTCTGTGATTGATTAATTTTGCTTGCTTTATTTTATGTGGGATTTATTTATTTAATTAACTGGGAAGGTTTTTTTCTATCTATCTATGATAACTTATTTAAAAGTTTTCCGTATTACTTGTTTTGCATTCAAGATTTTGGTTGTATGTGTGTAACATTAATTATTTTGTTAAGCATTATGTAGACAGAAGTTTGAAGTACTGCAATATGAATACTGAATGTGTCTCCTTTAATAAAACTTACTTTATATCGCCTTTCAGCTTCATACCAATTTCTTACTATATTGTTTGATCTGTTTTCACGTTCCTTCAGATATTTTCGTCAATATGTGAACAATAAATGACACTATATTGCTAATAATGATAGTTCTTCATGATGCATAGCTTCTATAACGGACAACACAACAGCTTCTATAAACACTCTTCAAAGCGAATCTATTAATTCATGTTTTTATTCATTCACTTTTGCCTAAGTGCATCCCATCATGCACTGATGGGTTTATTCAGTTCGACGAACTGGTTTTCTGTAGTCTGTAAGTCTACAATGTTATATTTTTAATTTTATTTCTTTACTTTTTATATTTTCTTTTACAAGGAATACATTCTTTTCATCAAAACTTGCTTTTAAATTAAACTGAAGCTTCTGGTAGTTCTTCAATAGCATCATCATCGTCGTCGTCGTCGTCATCAACAACTTATTACCATCATCGTCATTAATGTAAGGCGGTGAGCTGGAAGAATCGTTGGCACGCCGGACAAAATGCTTAGCGGTATTTCGTCCGTTTTTTTATGTTCTGATTTAAAATTCCACCAAGGTCGATTTCGTCTTTCATCCTTTCAAGGTCGATAATACAAGTGTCAGTTGAACATAAAATAAGTACCAGTCGATAAAATGATAAGTAACTGTTGAGGAAGAGATGGAATCGACTTACCTCCTTTCCTCGAACATCCTGGTCTAGTGCCAAAATTTGAAATTATTATCAATATGATCATTAGTAGTAGTAGTAGTAGTAGTAGTGGCAGCAACAGCAGTAGTAATAGCAGTAGTAGCAGTAGTAGTAGTAGTAGCAGTAGCATCATGATCAGCAGCAGTAGTAGTAGTAGTAGTAATGGTGGTGGTGGTGGTAGTAGTAGTAGTAGTAGTAGTAGTAGTAGTAGTAGTAGTAGTAGTAGTAGTAGTAGTAGTAGTAGTATAACCTCCTTTTCACAACCGAGTCCTTATCGTAATAACCATCAACAGCAACGGCGGAAGAAACAGCAGCAGCAGCTATCGTTGACGTTACATCTACAACATCACTATCAACTACAACATCAGTATCATCTACAACATCACTATCAACTACAACATCACTATCATCTACAACATCACTATCAACTACAACATCACTATCACCGTCTCAGTTATCGCTGTTGTAGTAATCATCATAAACATTTAAGGGAACTTTATCGATATCGCTTTTATAGTTGTTCTTTGTTTGTGGCAGTGGTTCTGGTAGTGGTAGCGGTGGTACTGTAGCACTATCCGTGGTGTCGATGGTATCTAAATATCGCAGCTTATGACTTGGTAGCGTGACTTATGCTTAGCATCTATAAAATTAAATATCATCACATGTCTCAACTCGCTTTCTGTTTCTTTTCTTTTTTTTTTCTCCATTCTTCGCTACAAATTTCTTTAAGTGTATTTTAAACATTTATACTTAAGTGGCTTTTTAACTACCCCACGCTCGATTTTCTTTGATTGGACTTCTGTGAATCACAACATTTTGGCACCGTTTCTTTATACGTTAATATATAAAAGCAATCGTTAGTTTTGACTGCATTGTGGGAAGCCTTTTAAAATAATCGTTTTCAGTTTTGATTTTTCTTTCTTTTTAACTTTAGTTATGTAGAAGTTATGAGGTGGACATTCATAGTTAATGAAATCTGCACTTTACTGTAACCGTATAAATCACGTTAACAAAAGTTATTGTATCATTAATAGTTGGAATAAAATACGGAATAAAATACGGAATAAAATACACAACACCATTGATTTCCAAAGGAGGTACATTAACGAATAACATTTCTATCAATTAAGAAAGTTTTGGTTTGATATCCACGTAGGTGAGTGCGAAAAGTTTAAAATGTCGTGAGTTGTTAGAAATGCCAGTACGCTATAAAGAAGTAAATTAGTAGTGTTATAATGCAGGCAAAGAAGAAGTCTGCTATTTTAGTTTAAATAAAGGGGTGAAGAAGCAATAAGAATTGCAAGTGCACTAAATTGAATGCGTGTCAATTTTTAATTACATCATTAAGGTTTTCAAAACGGGGAGAAGTTCTGACAGGAGCAGAGCTTCGAGAATTCAAATCTATAAAGAGAACGATCATCGTTCGTTGTCCTCTCTCTCTCTCTCTCTCTCTCGATCGACGAAGTCGGTAGATTGAACATGAGAAATATTCAGCGGTCAATTCTATCAACTTGTCTATCCTCAGCAATGCATTGTTTTGAGAGTATGTTGAGAATCAATATTTCATTTTAAATAAACGGAACAATAGATACAGAAACAACGTGATTAAGGCGTTGACAAATACCATTACAACGTAATCTGGATGAACGAATCACAATATTGAAGTAATTTTCTAGTACTTTTCAGTCTATCTTGTATTCGCTGCACTAAAAGATATTCTCATCAATAGAAAATCCTGTGTCTTTTAACATGGTTGAGACAGAGCAAAACACAAATGATAATATAAAGAGAATGAAAGAGAAATAGAGAGAGAGAGACATCAGAGGCAATCGTTGGAGATGCTTGTACCATTACATTAACAATTGCGTGTGGGGGAGTTGAATCATCTACGAGCTATAGCTTAGCTATTTGAGAAGATACTCGCAAGGGCCTTTTCTCTTGAACAACAGGAGTACATGTTTAATGAAAGATCATCTTGCCTATCCTCAAAAATTCATTTACCTGAATTCACGACCTTTTTCTGGCAAAACATGATATCATTGTGTTATCTCCAACGATAAGTCTATTGTATTACTATTTAGTATTAGCTTTCACAACTTGTCGGAAGTGAGTCACTTCCGGTTTTCATCTGGGGTCGAGGTTGTTTTGTTTTCAGAAAAAGGGGTGGGATCCCTTTTTTGTCCGTCTATATCTCAGAAAACCTGCTGTCATCCCTGAATGTTTTTTGGCTATTTCATGTTACTGCAAACATGGCTTTGTACCAGCGTCACCAATTTTCTACTGCTTCTAGAATGATGAGCCTACAAAGTTTTTGCAAGATAATTTAAATATATCTAGTTGTTTTCCTTACATTAACCTCAGACATATAATGATGCGTAAATAATTGTGTATCCATGTGTGAAAGTGTTTCAGTATATCCAACATTGTTTTTCCTCATTCGGTACTTTTCGCCCGCATCTGCCAGTCATAATAAACATGTTGAACGTATTTTGTAATCAAGCTTTGTTACAAGAACGTTGTACATCAGGAAGTTTCTCTTTACTCTTTACTCTTTTAGTAGTTTCAATCATTTGACTGTGGCCATGCTGGAGCACCGCCTTAAGTCGAGCAAATCGACCCCAGGACTTATTCTGTATAAGCCTAGTACTTATTATATCGTCTCTTTTGCCGAACGGCTAAGTTACGGGGACATAAACACACCAGCATCGGTTGTCAAGCGATGTTGGGGGACAAACACAGACACACAAACATACACACATACACATATATATACATATACACGACGGGCTTCTTTCAGTTTCCGTCTACCAAATCCACTCACAAGGCTTTGGTAGAAGACACTTGCCCAAGGTGCCGCGCAGTGGGACGGAACCCAGAACCATGTGGTTCGTAAGCAATCTACTTACCGCGCAGCCACTCCTACGCATAAGTCAAATGATTTTTGTATTTAAGTTTGTCTTATCTTGTGTTTTTCTTATTTTGTAGTCTACCGTACACTTACCATACCTTTGCATATACGCGTGGTACATCTGCACGATGTTACGTACGAGTAGAAAATAAATGACTCCAAAAATTTTAAACCATTCTTCGTCTTTGTTATCACAGTGATGATCGTAACCCCGTTTGCCTAAATTTCTACACGAAGCAGCAACACGTTGTATACACAAATCGTTCACACTATTTAGTATATTTGACTTTAAAACTTTCCCCGATGGAAATAGAAGCAACAAAGAGAGAAGTTTGCAAAAGTATCCTACTGTCTTAGAAAATATACTTTGTTTGAGAAAAATATAGCACTGTCATGATTAATAAGAATACTTGTATACGTATTTCCTTATCCTACAAAAGAAAACGAAAATTCTCTCAGATGAAATGGCAACGCTGAAAAATTAAATTCCACTTTACCTCATCCCACAACTTCCGAACTCATTAACTTTTCAATAAACACACACACACACACACACACACACACACACACACACACACACACTCACACATATATATATATATATATATATATATATATATCATAAATATACAGGGATTAGCAATTGAGTTGCTTCTCCAACATACTGAAAATTTAGAAATAGCAGTCAAAGAACTACTGATTCTAAACTACAAATTTTTCTCTATGTGTGCCATAAATATCGCCATCCGTTTTAGAGAAAAATTTGTAGTTTAGAATCAGTAGTTCTTTGACTGCTATCTCTAAATTTTCAGTATGTTGGAGAAGCAACTCAATTGCTAATCCCTGTATATTTATGATGATAAATGGTCTTACCGATAAAGGTTTTCATACTGAACTACTTGGCAAAATTGTTAATTATTAATTCTATTATTAATTGACAATTCCCTGCCCTTATTTCTTGTATATATATATATATATATACAGTAATAACGAAAATGATTTGTGGATAGAAATTTTTAGACTTTAGCAATGCATTGCAACATACGTTTCTGTAGCCACACATGTTAATTTATGAGGACATGTTCACATCCATAAGATATTATTCACTATTGCTTATCATACCTATGAACCTTGAATATTCCTCCATTCTATGTGTACGTTTTCTCAGGCCTCTTACATTAACACTCCGGAAAGTGAGAATAACAGGAGATACCCGATAACGGACGGTTGATGACATTGTATCCAGTGCTTCTATGATACCTTCTTTTAGCGACTTCAAGAAGAAAATTTGACTTCGACGTGATTTGAGCTGAAAATGTAAGGATCTCAAGGTAATATGATCGCAGAACATAAAGATTTGAATCACATACCACCACCATTTTTATTTTTCTTGCCAATGCTCTAACGACGCCACCAATCAACTGCTTCTGACGTCTTGAATGATACTAATGGTGTTATTATTTCGAGCACTAAAATTATATAATTACATCGAAACTGCTACTATAAACGGAAGAGAAAATTATAGTTTTAAAATTATAGTATCACAAAAGAATATGCAGAGATATATGTTATTAATACACATATTCATGGAGCAAAATAAAGAAAAAAGATCTGCAGAATCATAAAGAAGGAAAGAACGGTGAATAATAAGATGACAGCGTATTGTTAATTTGATTAAAAGTAGGAGTCTTTAATTTAATTTTGTAACTTAGATCTTTCTGTTCAGTCGGAAAATACTGGTTCTTTTTTTGTTTTTTTCATGTCTACTGTTTTTCCTTCTCTATGTTTCTATCTTTATTTTTCATCTTTATTCACGTCTCATTAGCATAGTTCTTCAAAATTTACAATTGGAAAATTGTATTTTTCAAAACAGAAATAAGTCAGCAAATTTAGTGTAAAGTTCAAGTTAGTTGTAAAGAAATATCAGAAATAAATTATATTGGACCTAAACTTACTGAAAATAGATGAATATATAAGAGATTCGGTTGCTTTCTTCGTACAAAATTGCTTCGTTCCTAGATCGATTCAACCGTGTGGCACTCTCATCAATGTCCAAACCTGTAATCTCGAATTTACCATTCCCTTGTGAATGGAATCTGGTTTCATTCACGTGAATAGTGACAGACGTCCGTCATATACATGTGCATATACACACGTGCACACACACACACACACACACACACACACACACACAGACACACACACATACTCACATATATAAATATATATAAAGCAATCATATATATA
>NC_068989.1:52614957-52628246 GCF_001194135.2 Octopus bimaculoides
TATATATATATATATATATGATTGCTTTATCTTGAGAGATCCATAGCCGTCCCATCAACACACACAACAGCCCATCACACAGTAAAATCACTCCGTTGATGCGCCCTTAGATGACTTTTAAAATCAGCAGCTGACTGACAGGGTTTAAAATACAAGTGAGATATTATTCAAGTTTCTTCTACATCTTTGCCTTCTGGAACCTGAATCTGAAGCAATGATTTTGTGAACTAGCATATGTCTTTTAAGTGTTACAAGTTTTGTGGCATATGACACAAGTCGTAAGAGGCGGTTGGTGTCCAAGATTATTACCTAACTGGGCAATTCGATTTTCAAGTGACTTCATATGTTTCACGTATCCTGCTTTTGGCAACCGAACACGATCACATATAATGCATATCCAATGTTCACTGTTGATTACAGTACCAATTGTTCCTTTGCGACAGGCCCTTTTAAGCTCAGAGTCCTGAATCATTTTTTCCTCTCTGGCATTACAACCAGTCCTAACAACACCCCTACACTTGTTCCGATCTAGAATATCATTTTCCAAATTACTTTTGTTCATATCTAGTTTCTTCAAGTTCTCCTTCACACAGTTTTTATAACTTTTTCTCGGCTTATGTTGTATTCGCTTACCAGAGCTAAGCTTACCATAAAAAAGACGCTTTGGCAATCGCTCGTCTTTCATTCCAATAACATGTCCAATTCATCTCATTTGAGCCAAGATAACATGTTATTCAATTGAGCTACATCGTGCCATGCGCAACAATTCTGTATATGGTATAAAACATAGCCACTTGACTCCTAAGATACGTCTGAGATACTTTTCATGGAATCTCTCAAGCATTTTTATATGACGCTTGTAAGTGGTTCACGTCTCACTTGAATAAAGAAGTGCAGTCAATACACACGCCTTATAGACATTGATTTTTGTCTGCAGGGAAATACCTCTATCTGCCCATACTAGCTTTTTGAGTTTTCCAAATGCAACACTTCCGTTCCCTATTCGATAGTATATTTCTGCATCAAGACCACCATCTCTTGACAGTGTGCTTGACAGGGTACTTCCCAAGTAAATACATATATACATACATACACACACAGCGAGAGTGAGAATTAGAAAGAGAGATAGAATACGAAGGGGAACCCAAAGGAGACCGAAATTTTGTAATATTATTTTAATCACTTGGTTATACATGTTTGCTTTTATTGCCTTCAAAGTATCATCTATTTGAAGCAATGCATCGGTCCAGACGCGTTTCCCACTGTTCGAAACTGTCCTGGAACTCTTGTGAAGTGATGTCTTTTAACGCCTCTATCTTTTTTTTCTTCTCCATTTCTAAATCTGAAAACCTTTTCCTTTAAAGACTTTTTTCATTCGGGAAAACAAAAAAAAGGTTGCAGGGATCAAGATCAACTTCCAACTATTCTGCCAGTTCAAGACACGAATTCATTCGTGATCGGTTTTGATCCTCCGTGAGCAAGCGAGGCACAAATTTTGCTGCAACACTTTTCATCCAGAATTCTTCGCTCAAAATTGGTTGGCTGGAGCTCCAAGACACACTAGTCATATCAATAAGTTCGTCAACTGTTCGACGACGGTCCTTCAAGATCAGATCATGAACTTTCCTGATGTCTTCATTCGCTTGGGAGGGCGACGTTCGTCCTGAACGTGGTTGGTTTACAAGCGACAAGTGACCATTCCTAAAGCATGAAAACTACTTGTATACTTGTGTTTTGCTCATGTTGAGGTCCTTGTAAGCTGTTTGAAGCATGGTAACTGTTTTGGCCTCCGTTTGCTCCAGCAGAAAACAAAATTTCACAGAAGTATGCTGTTCCTTCGTTTCAGCCATCTCAAAAAATTGACAAACAAGGGAGAAGCACTGCAAACCAAAGATGCACTACGTGGTAGTACGACTGAAACGGACGATGCCGGTCGGCAGACCGATGCCTGAGGGTTGCATCAAGTGGTTTCTAGCGGGCAGAAACCCGAACTACAACGGGCGCGCCCCACAGCGAATATTTCCGATTACTTTTGGGTAACTCCTCGCATATGCACGTACACACATTATTGTCTTTTATCTTTTACTTGTTTCAGTCATGAGACCGCGGCCATGCTTCGAAGAATTTTAGTCGAACGAATCAACACTTGTATTTATAATTTTAAGCCTGATATTTATTCTGTCGTTCTTTTTTGCCATGTGTGTGTGTGTGTGTGTCTGTTTGTGTGTGCGTGCGTTTGTGGGGTAGTGCGTGTATGTGTGTGTGTGTGTGTGTGTGTGTGTGTGTGTGTGTGTGTGTGTGTGTGTGTGTGTGTGTGTGTGTGTGTGTGTGTGTGTGTGTGTGTGTGTGTGTGTATGTGTGTGTATTTATGAGAATATCGGTTTTCTTTACTCTCCGTACAAATGCTATCGATGTCAACCTTGTTCTTGTATCCTCTGTGGATCGAGAGAGTCCCGGTCAAGTGGAGTTGATTCTTCTCCAGGTCCCCTCCTATCTCTCCTCTCTCTTTCTCGCTCTCCCTCTTTCTCTCTTTCTCTTTCTCTCTCCTCCTTCTTTCTATACCTACCTACATACCAACCTACCTATCTAAGCATTTTACTCGACGTGCTAACGGTTCTACCAGCTCATCTCTCTGAGTAAAATAAATATTAGATCCAAATTTTGACACAAGGCCAGCGATTTCATGAGAGTTGGGTAAGTCGATTACATCGACCCCAGTAACCAACCGGTACTTATTTTATAGACTCCTAAATGATGAAAGGTAAATTCATACTCAGTGGAATTTGAAAGATGGATGAAAGATCACCAAGCATTTTGCTCAGTGCACTAATGATTCTGCCAGCTCGCTGCCTTAGAACAAAATAAATATAAATATCGGTACGAACTAAAGGCTGTATTCAACAAAAATAATTTGAAGGTGCAGCGATAGTATACCTGAAGGTCAAGGATTGAAACAACAAAATGAATCGAAGAAGAAATAGTAGACTAATTTTTAAACGTACCTATTAATATTTAACTATTTTCGCATAACATTATTTGTTGTAGCTTAGCTTCAAGCATATAACCAAAGGCATTCCAGACAAGAGTCTCCTGTTATTTTGTCATATGGGTATTGTTTGTTGTATTTTAAGATAGTGAAATGTAATTTGAGGATGTATTGGTTGCTACGCTAACAGCTTTTTCGACAACGCTAAACACTTCTAAGTTATTTCAATATTTTTATTGGTGGTTTCGAGAAATGTTTAATAATTAACTTGCCAAAGTATAGTAATAAATAGCTGAGTGCGAAGCTCTGTTTTGTCTTTGACATTTCCTGTTAATGTAAAGAAGCCATTACTTCTCAGAGAAAAGACCAGTGAAATAAATCTTCAGATATGTCGTATTATCTCATGTCCATAAACATAGTACACGCTCTAGCTCTCTTTATACTTAATAACAGGTGCAATTTTCGATTAACTTTCATTTACTTTTAATGAAATTCTATAATTTAAAAACACTATTAATAACCTGAAGAAAACAGCATTAATTCTAACCTAGATACACGTTATATAGGAAAACTATGCTAGCCTAGTATTATAACATATCTTGAATTAATATAATTGATATTGAAATCTATTACAGAAAGCTTCCGATGTTCGCGGTTGGACAGTGGAATGGTTTTTATTTTTATATTAAATATATCTCTATCTCTAATGTCATCTTCAGGACATGAATGCTAAGGACTCCTCCCGATTTCGAAGTCTCTGTTCTTTGTCTTTCTAACTTATATTTCCTGAGTACATTTCACGTGGACTAGTGAAGTGGCCATGTCCTCCTTGTCAAGCGAAAATCGAGGCGTCCACTTGGCCATCACAAGCCTCTACTCGTCCAATTTACATCTTGTACTGAATGCATGCCATCATGTGCCGGGATCCTATTTAAGATAAGATGTGACCGTTCCTTTCATTGTTATATATAAACGAAATAATGTACTGAAAACGGTTTCATGTTTTCTAGATAAGCATATAAATGAACAAATAGGCATAACTATTATAAGCATTTATACATTTGCTGAGCAAAAATACCTTCTATTAATTGGGTTATCGTGTACTTATGAAATCTATTCGTGGAGATTATTTATGATTTATACATTCTTATACACACACACACACACACACACACGCACACATATATATATATATATATATATATATATAGCCCCCCATATATAATATATGTGTGTGTGTGTGTGTGTGTGTGTGTGTGTGTGTGTGTGTGTGTGTGTGTGTATGCATGTATGTGTGAGCGCGCATACCTTAATGGTTGGGTGCTGCACACACGATCTATCGATCATGATTTCAATTCCTAGACCGGACGGTGCGTTGTATTTTTGAGCAAAATACTTCACCTCACGTTGCTCTGCTATCACTTTGACACCTGACTCCTGGTACACCTTGCACCTGCTCAGACAACGTGGATTTGATGAAGAGAGTGAGCTAATGTTGATCACTATAAACAAATTATACGTCGTCTTCGCAAGGAGAGTTCATCGTGGATGCATGTATGTATGTATGTATGTATGTATATAAAATATGAGAGAAAGAAAATGGAAATCGTGCGATTCTGTATTAAAAACCACAGCGATCGTTTCGATTCATCATTCATGGATACCTTGCAGGTGAATTTTCTGTAACAAACAGCTGTGATGCACCGTTGGTACAAATACGTTTTCTCGGATGAATTTCAAAAGCTAATGTGTGAAAAGACACCTGAAGAGATGCATGATGTGTCCCCCAAAATATACATATGTATGCATATATGTGTATGCATATGCATATGAATGTGTGTGTGTGTGTGTGTGTATGCATATGCATATGCTTGTGTGTGTGTCTGTATGCATATGCATATGCATGTGTGTGTGTGTGTGTGTGTGTGAGTGTGTGTGTGTGTGTATGTGTGTGTATTGAATATCTTTTATTCAGAAGTAACATGCAAGCTAATGCAAACACATGTTGTATGCGAAATTAACGATATAAATATCTGATAATAGATTCGTATAAAATACCTTAAACGAATGAAAACATTGATAAATCTTTTTTTTCTGCATTTGAAAATATCCAATCACCCGTTTGCATAGATCCGTAATACCGCAATACTAAAGAAACTTGCCTAACATTTACCTGGAAATTTGAAACTTTGGAAATTCGAAACAATGGACTTTATGTTTTAAATCGTATTTTTCAGCATTGAGAAATAGATTAAGTTTATTCGGAGCCTGCGTCACTGTCTTCTCAGTGTGTGGCTTTCTCAGATGCCAGAGCCGCGAATATGATGTGCTCCAGAACAAGGAAAATCATTTGCGGCATTTGAAGTGTTTGTTTGGAAGCTTCTCTGTCGATTTTGAACATCATTTAGAAGAATTTATCAGATCGTGCGCGCACGCACACACATACACACATACACACACGCAAATGCATAGACACACATACACACATACACACATTCATATACGCATGCAAACACGTACAAACGCGCATGCATAGACAAGCACACACGCGCACATTCATGTTTATACAAACATAAACACAGTCATAGCCACACACACTCATGCATACACAAATATACACACATATAAAATGGAAGAGGGCGATGAGCATTAACAGACCATATGAAACAGTATGAAAGCGGAAAAGAGAGAATATAACTATATATATATTTAAATATATGAGTTTATTCAGATATTGTTTCGTTTATGTCAATACTTAACAGCTTTTCTTCATAAATATATGTGTGTGTTTGTTTGTGTCTGTTTCTGTTTGAAAATCTATGCTGTACACTTGAATTTGCATAAAATATGTTGAGCTTGACATATCAATTGCTATTGAATTGTTCCTGTCGAAACACAATAGCCATTTCTTTTTCAATGTATCTTTAGCGATGTATTTCCTTAGCTAGTGTTGTATTATTTGGGCTATTCCCTCAGTGAAATTGATACACCATCAGATAATTGTTGCTTTCTCAACCTCTACATTATTTTTCATTCAAGATTTAAACCGCAGCTAGACATGCAAATTCAGTCTAATCAATAAAGAAGCAGTTAGCTTGCACACAACAAGGCGAAATGATCTGTAAGTATTTTCTTTCTTCTTTTAGTCTTGTTCAATAGAACGTGAGCTCAGGTTCTTTATAGATATATATATATATATATATATCCAAATGCGAGGCAGATTCTCGTGGAGCTTGCACGCATATATATAGAAAAGCAAAACGAACATTCACGCCATTACCGTCACCCTCGGAGCAGGTGTATTTATCAAAGTAAGTCTGTTTGCATATGTTTTTATGTATATATGCATGTTTTTATATGCGAACTGTATTTGCGTAATGCTATCGTTACATAAGCGCACATATGTATTAATCAGTAAATACGCGTGTGGTACGGGTGCAGATTCGTGCAGCGATTTTTGTTTATTTACTGAAACAAAATATTTAATTAGATCCAAATAAGATTAGAATAGGTTTAGAGCATCTCCCGTCATATGAATGATTAAAATCAGTCTTCTTCTCACATTTTAGTAACCAGAAATGTGACGGATAACTGATAAATTTTATTTAATTCCTAAATATCATTGTGTCTAGATTTGAAACTTTAAGGATGTACTTTCACTGCTTCTATCATTCTTTCACTCTCTGCTCTTTCTTCTGACTCATTCTGCATACACTCACACACACACATGTGTGTATATGTATATATGTATATGTATACGTATGTATATGTATACGTATGTATATGGGAGAATATATATATACATATATGTATGTATACACACACACTTATACACACTCACTCACACACATACGCACGCACACACACGCACACACACGCACACACACACACACACACACACACACACACACACACACACACACACACACACACACACTTATGTATTGCTTTATATCAGTCTCTACTGCTCTCGTTGTAAGAAGCAGGATATAATTCTGTCTAAATAGATTCCATGTCGGAAAGTAGAAAAACATATCGTAATCATACTTTTCAATCAGTGAAACTTACAAACAAAGTGATCATCAATTAAATGAGAGAGAGATAGAATCACTAATACAAGTCCTTATTAACAGGCGGAAGCTTGATGCGTAATGTTTTCTGTCGCCAGAAAGGAATGTTATTTAAGATAACATATTATTCATCGGCGAGTTTAGACAACACTGCAGTACATGGTATGACGTGGAAGAATATCCTACGCTATGATGTTTCACTCTGCGTAAGAAATCTAGAAATCAGAACACTCGAGTTCTATAATGAGATTAAACGGTTTAGTAATGATAAATAATACTGATAAATAACAGCTAAAACTACATTCTACTAGTTAAAACTACCATCTACGTAAGGTAACCATGACAACTGTGATACACGTTATGCATGCTACGCACAGTTAATTCATTTACATCTAATACGAAACAGAATAGTTTTTACTAGCTAAAATGGTATTAAAAATAAAATTAGTCAGCAATATTTTCAATTTTCATGGAAACATACTTCTATTACTGCGTGTAGTGTGTTTGATTACTTTATTAATTTTATCTGCCGGCAATTTTTGTGCTGTTTTATATTCTGATTTAATATTATCTAATTTCTTTTTATGAAACGACTACATCATAAATTAGTAGCTTTGATGTTTATACGATGGTCTTGATTGGTTTTTATTAACTTAAGTGCATATTATTTATTTTTAAAACTTATTCATTCTGATGATTCTTTCGTTCTATGTCAGCTACATGCTTCTTTATCTTTAGTCAGAGTACGATGCACCACCTCGCTGAACAATTAGTCTTGTGAAAACTCCGCATAAATTCTTCAAACTCGCGCCATCTTCTAGGTTACGGTTTGTTCTTCTGTAACAGCATAGATGTAGATTTTGTCTAGTATAACAATCCCAGAATACAAAGAGCATCATTTTTTTGTTTTCCAGTTTGAGCTGTGATTGATCTGATTTATGCCAGTGGGTCAATGACAGAAGTAGTCATCCGTAAACAGAGAAACTTCGCCGTGCATCCTCATTACAGGCTCCTAACATGCTGCTTCTTCAAAGTATTCGGCTGGTTGAGTGGACGAAGTCGTATGGAAAAGAGCACTGGCGAGTCTGTACATGCACGTATATATATATATATATATATATATATATATATATATATATATATATACGTGCGTATATATATGCGCCAATAAGAGTGGTTCATTGACGATGAAAAAAACTATGGACACAAATCCATTATGAAAACGAAACCACAACAACAAAGAAATACGAGGAAATGGAAAACAAACAGGTACGAACCCCAGGAGAACCGAACTGAGGTATCGAACCTCTGATTACCCAAGAATATACGCGGAAATGACCTCCGTCTCACCCCAAGTACAGACAAGAAACCCATATTCTACAATACATAAAACTGCAAATAGCCAATAAATCAAATATAGAAGACAACCATCAACCCATAAGTCCAAGCACCATAGATGGATAAATGAAAAGCAAAAATGATATGAATGACAAATAACATACAGACAACCACCAACCCGTAATAACATGTACCCCAGATGGATGAATACATGGGAAGAAAAACAAATAAAATACAGACAGCGCAGGTACTATAATAGGAATAATAATCATCATGATAACTCAATCAACCCACGATTTACGACCAAAAATCCCATATATCCATGGAAGATAGGAAGAAAACAAAACTTATAACCAACGGAATTCGTATAAAACACATGAACCATCCTCTCACCTACATGGAAACCAGAACGCCGAGATCAGAAAACGATGACGTAGTAACACAATTCCTTTTTTAGGGAGAAAATACCAGAACCAGGCACCAGACCCGATAATACACAAAATTTAATCAATCACACACAGCATGTAGACTCGAAGATCATAAATTTGTCAAATAGGAACCTCAACAAGAATGAGATGAATCTCCTATTAAAAGGTTTCAAGTTTACCTTGACACCCACCCCTAATCTTATTGAACTGAAATCTGATATTGAACACTTCAACCGTCACCTCCGTCTTATAGAATTCTTCAACAATAAAGTTTTAAATGATGAATCAGTAGTCAGAAATAAATCCCACTTCACCTCCTACAAGGGAAAGGACAAATATTTAGACGCGTATATAGACACGATTTCAAAATTTCCCCTAAATACTCACAGGTGCAAACAAAACCTTCATGAAGAAGAAAAGAAGAAAAATAAGCCTTACAAACACTGAAGAATGACACCTCATTCATACTAAAAGAAGCCGATAAGGGAGGGGCGATAGAATCATGGACAATGAGGAACCATAATTTGTCCACGTTTATTGTTGTTGCTGAGGCTGCTGCTGCTACTACTGCAGATGATGAGGATGATGATGATGATGATGATGATGATGATGATGATGATGATGATGATGATGATGATGATGATGATGATGGTGATGATGATGATGATGAACTTTTTGCTGATTTTTTGCGCTCGGCAGTGTATATCTATGAGCCTGTTTAACATCATCATGTAGATATCATTTTGAGTATATCTTACAGAGTCCAGTTTGTTGTTAACATGACTCCGATCAAGCGATAAATACCTTTCTTCCTCCCACGAGCCACATAATTCCTGAAAACAGTCATCGTCCCAACTTTCATTATCTCAACAAGACATCAACAAATCTTTATCTGTGATGTCAACTTGGACTAAAAACGGAATCCTATAATTGTTGTTCTTTATAATTGATGTTCTTTATAATCGTATGAGATTCAAATAGTAGGAGAATTCAAAGAGAAAAGAAAGAAGAAGAAAATGAACAAATTGAAAGAAATGAAACTGCAAGGTCAGTTCATACAACAAACCGTAGATAGTGGAAGTGAAGCCTGCTGGCTTTGTTTTGATGGACGGGAACTTGAAACGAGAAACAGAAATGTTAATTATATCCGCTGAGGAAGGAGCTAAATGAACAAATCTGATAAAAGGCAAAGATGGACAAAATTCAGTGAAATAGTAAATGTACAATGTGTAGGAAAGGAAATGTAAGTATCAATCACATTTCCAGTTCTATATTAATTACATTATTTACATTATTTACATTCGACGGATATTTGTCCTCATCTTGTTTGGTGCTAACACAACGTTTCGGCTGATATGCCCTCTAGCCTTCATCAGGTGTCTTGGGGAAATTTCGATGTTATTATTATTATTATTATTTTATTATTATTATTATTCAGGTCACTGCCAGGAATCGAACTCGGTAGCCCACGCTCTTAACTACTACGCCATATGCCCGTGGGCAATTATGGAGGGCTTATAAATCTAAATTTTTTCTATCCTTCCTTAATACTAGTTCCTATATGCTACTTATATCTGCACTCTGTCTGCTTAGTAGGTTGTTGTGCCCTAACATATCTGCTGCTTCTTTTAGTTCTCGTATTTTCCAGTGGCTCTCTCTATCTATTATTTTAAGTTCATCCCACAGGAGGAGGCAGTCTCCATTTTACCATACATGATCAGCTATACCCGATTTATCAATATCTCCTTGTGTCACAGCTTTGCGATGTTCGTCTACCCTTATTTTGAGCAGGTGGCGTGTTTCGCCTTTGTATAACATACCACAACTGCATGGGATGGCGTACACACAGTGTTTGGTCATATTCTCTTCTATTGTTGTTTTTACTCGAAGGAGATATTTGCGAATTGTTGTATTGCTCTTGAATACTGTCCTGATGTCAGATGGGCCTCATATCTTTTGTATGTTTTCGGAGAGGCCTTTCACATATGGCAGACAGACTATGGACAGTTTATTAGTTTCATCCTCTCTTTTCTTCATAATTGGATTGGATAGTACGTTGTGTGGGTAGTTGTTACTTAATAGATTGTTACTTAGCTTGATCATTTCTTCGTGGTGGATATCACGATCGCTACTTATATTCTTTGCTCGATGTTTTAGACACTGAGCAATCCCTATCTTTACACTGTATGGATGGAGGGAATTGAAGTTGATGCATCATCCAGTGAAGGTCGGCTGGCAGTATACGATTGTCCGGATTCCATAATTGGGGCGTGTTATTAATACGTCTAAGAATGCGAGCTGATTGTCTTTTTCCTTTTCCATTGTGAACTATATGGATGGCTTTATTGAGTGAACTCAATAAAGCCGCCCACTGGCATATAGCGTAGTGGTTAAGATCGCGGGCTACTAACCCCAAGATTCAGAGTTCGATTCCAGGCAGTGACCTGAATAATAATAATAATAATAATAATAATAATAATAATAATAATAATAATAATAACAACAACATCGAAAAATACCTTAGGAATGAGAACCCAGGTTCGAAATTTTCCCCAAGACACCTGATGAAGGCAGGAGAGTATATCAGCCGAAACGTTGTGTTAACAACAAACAAGATGACAAATATCCGTCAAATGTAAATAAGGTACAATCACATTTTGTGTGAGGGTCGTATAACACAAAAGGAATAAAAGAGCAGACAAGACTGTAGAGGCAAAAGAGTGCATTGGGATGTGTCGAGAATGTGGCTTCAAAACATCACACGCTGTGATAGAAAATGAGCATTGCAACATCTTGTGGGATTTCGCCCTTGAGGCAAGAAGACCCTGCATGTTCATGATTAAAAACGCCTCTGTTGAAAGATATTCCATGATTAACTACACCGACTTTTTTTCTTTTTTCAGACTTAGTCTATCTCCGACTTTATTCTGCAATCTATCCTTCCTTTTTTAAGATGTTTTGAGGTCGATTTAACTACACTTTCTTGCAGAAGAAACGACCCTGTAAAGAGTCACAAATACTTCTCTTTGATTTATATCAATGCATATCATGCACTCTTTTCATTCATTTTCAATTCTAAAGCTAAGCTTTTGATTAAAGGATCATTGCGGTTTGGTGATCCAACTTTACAATTCAGTTTCGATTCCCGATTAAAATCAATCCATTATAATTAAGTCGTTTATGCTCGAGAGAAAAGCGTAATGATTATAGGATTCCGTCATTTCCTCTCACCTATGTACGACCTTGCGTCCAATTAATAAATCGATATGTTACCATTCATTGTGATCGAATTTGTTATAATACACGTATTGATGTTCTTTATAATAATGCATTAGCTGTTACACATGAATTCCACAAAAATACATTCAGGATGTTTGCTTGTTTGCGTGCAACATGAAAATAAATCTCACTTTCTTCTCTATCTCTTTCTCTCTCTCTATCTTTCTTTATATTTATATATGTATATATATATATATATATATATATATATATATATATATATATATATATATATATATATATATATATATATGCTCTTAATAAATGTGTGTACATTTAAGAAGCTACAGCTGTGTTGTGTGTTAGTAAATTTAACACAAGATAAGCACAGGTTTTATAAAATATTGTAGATGTCAGTGTGGTGTATTTCATGCGTATGAGAATGCAAATATGTATGTATGTATGTGCATATATATATATATATACATATATATATACACATATATATATACATACATGTATGTGTAGAAATACATCTGTATGTAGGTGTATATATATGTATATATGATATAGATGTAGATATGTATATACGTACATTACATATATACGTATACGTACATATACATACATATACATACATAAACAAACGTATGCATACATGCATATACACATGTTGACAAATATGAGTAAGTTGAAATTGTTTTAAAAAATTACACAGAGATACACACAAAGGAAAAAATTGAAAAAAAAATTAAAGAGTACGGATCAAACAATATTGGAATATTTCTTTCTTTTTTTATTAAAAAAATGTGATATTTCAATATGCGAAAGATGTTATTGCATTATAGAAGAAGAAATACGTACGTCGTTATTGAAATATATATTATATAACTGATAATTCTATGCCACAAAAAATAACTATATATTTATGTAAATAATGATTTTAAATGTATTTGATGCACGTTATATATGCATAAAAGAATGAAATGAAACATGAGTTTGCGCATGCATATATGCATATTAGTATATACTTATACAGACAGGGAAACACATATACGTAATGACACTTCCACCTTCTCTCTCTCTCTCTCTCTCTCTCTCTTTCTCTCTCTCTCTCTCTCTCTCATTCCCTTTCTACTTCTCTGTATATATGGATATATATATATATGTGTGTGTGTGTGTGTGTGTGTGTACATTTATATATATAGATATTTGTATACATATATATGCATATATATACATATATAT
>NC_068989.1:52628348-52637244 GCF_001194135.2 Octopus bimaculoides
ATATACATGCACACACAAGCACACACACTTACATGTACATTTCAGTGATTTGTAGCTGAAATCTGCAATTGGCAACTCCATCTCCCCTGCTGGACACTTTTCATATGTTGTTGATATTCTTTTGTGTTCCCGATGGATGGATGGATGGATGGATGGATGGATGGATGGATGGATGGATGTGTGTGCCTGAGTGTGTGTGTGTGTGCACATAAGGTTACTGATATAATGTGATTTTTTTTTTGCGATATCTCGAATCCCTGATTCTGGTTGTTATGTCGCATCACTTCCTCCAGTTTCATCGAATGAGTAGCGCCCGTGTGTTCAGACCAGACATCATTGCTTTAATGATGCAACGTTTCTGTTTTGAATTGTAGAAATGAATGAACGCCCATTTTATCACTAGTAAGCTGGTTCCAGTGTCTTTTGTTAACGCCCTTTTTAATCTGTTAACTAAAAACCTTATGTTATCTAGTGTTTTCAATCGCTTGTTATTTAGAATACAATTCCAGTTTTAATCAAACTTCTCTTTTGTCCAATGCAGAGTATCGGTAGTTGATGATTATTCCCCCAATACCTGCGTAATTTATTCACTGAAGCGGTCACTGTTTCTTTTGGCACCGGAAATGATGTATCTTGTATCGTTGGTATCTCTAGATAATAATTCGTTTTTTGCCTCTCTGCCTTCTATCATTCGCGATAACCGGTAGCTGGATAGCTTAGGAGGTCGATCTAGACTAGGTATTTTCTCAATAATAATCATAATAATAATAATAATAATAATAATAATAATAATAATAATAATAATAATAATAATAATTCTTTGTAAAGAAGCCTCGAAATTTTGGGTGAGGGGCTAGTTGATTACATCACTGTTCCAGATGCTGAAGCAGGATAAAATTCTGAGCAAAAATCTGGAGCAAAGTCCAACATGATATAAATGCAGTCTGGAACAAGACTTTAAAAGAGAAATGGAAGCTGGATGACACGAGATAATATAGTGATCACGTGTAAGAAAGTAAAGGAGGTGAATTAGAAAATACCAAACTGGAAAACACCAGGAAGAGATGGTTTGCAAGTTTTCTGGCTCAAAAACCTCCCAAAATACACAGACATACACGCCTGTCTTTCATTGGCTGCACAACAATTGAAACACCAACATGGATGACATAAACGGACAGTGCTGATAAAGAAGGGTAAAGAAAATAGGCGGGAGTGTAAACAAATATAGACCTATTACTTGCTTACCATTACTCTGGAGACTTAACCAGCCTCATAGCTGATGAAGCTTATAATTTTCTGGAAACGGGGGAAACCTACTACCAGAAGAGCAAAAATGATGTAGGAAGAAATCAAGAAGATCTGCTAATGTGCTATATGTAGACAGCAAGATATTAAATGAGGTACGGATAAGGAGGAAGAATTTAGCTGTTGGGTGGATAGGTTACTGGAAAGCCTACGACATTGTCCCACACAGCAGCTAGTTCTTGGAATGTCTGAGGATGCTCGGAGTCATGCGAAGATAAACAACATTTTTTGAGAAAGCAATGAGAATGAAAAGTAGAAGTGGCATGTGCAAACGAATCGCTAGGGAACTTGAAAATACGCAGAAGATTTTCAAAGATGACTCGCGCTTTCCGTTACTCTTCGTCGTTGCTCTAACTTTTCTGATAAACATACTGAGAAAATCCAGGCGTGCCTATGAGTTTACCAAAATCAAGATAAGAATTAATCACCTACTATATATAAATGACCTCAATATAAATGCAAAATCTGAGATAGAACTGGATTCTCAAATCGAAACAGAGAGAATATTCAGTAAAGATAGTGGAATGCAATTTGGGGTACACAAGTACGCTGTACTATGAAAAGAAGCCGGAGAATAATGTCTGATGGCATAAAATTTGCACAAGACAACATCAATCGATCGTCATGGAATAACGAGGGATACAAGTAGCATGCAAACACTACAAGATGATAAGATAACGGAAAGAGAAATGAGAACGTCTCTAAACATTACAAGAGGAGAATTACGAATGTGCTTGAAACAAAATTAAATTAGGAACGTCATCAAAGCCATTAATACATGAGCAATGCCAGTACTGAAATTGTCTGCCCCCTTTCTGAAATGGAGGAAGATCGATTTGCAGAATTCAGATAGAATTTAGCGCAGGAGCGGCTGTGTAGTAAGTAGCTTGCTTACCAACCACATTGTTCCGGGTTCATTCCCACTGCGTAACACTTTGGGCAAGTGTCTTCTACTATAGCCTCGGGGCGATTTGGTAGACGGAGACTGAAAGAAGCCCATCGTATATATGTATATGTATATATGTATGTGTGTGTATATGTTTGTGTGTCTGTGTTTGTCCCCCCAACATCGATTGACAACCGATGCTGGTGTGTTAGCGTCCCCGTAACTTAATGGTTCGGCAAAAGAGGCCGATAGAATAAGTACTAGGCTTCTAAAAAATAAGTCCTGGGGTCGATTTGCTCGACTAAAGGCGGTACTCCAGCATGGCCGCAGTCAAATGGCTGAAACAAGTAGAAGATAAAAGAAAAAAAGATAGAAGAACCATAAATCTGCTAACAATGTACCGGCCGACTTTATCTACCAAGAAGGGAAGGTAGTAGAGGATTACTAACTGCAAAAGACACTGTTGGTACTGCGGCACTGGTTCTGCAAAGAATAAAGAAACAATACTTTCGACAGACAGAGATACTAAAAAATGTGACTCAAATAATAAAAATTCAAAGAGAAATGAAAGAAGAAAGTGAACAAATGGAATGAAAATGGAATGCATGGCCAATTCATAAAACAAACGAAAATGTTCGAAGTGAAGCCCGATGGCTTTGATTTACGGACTGAAACTAGAAACGAGAAATAGAAATGAAAGATACAGAAATAATTTTTTTTTATTCTCAAATGCGTGATAATGCTAATAAATAGCGTGATCAGGATAAATTATCCATACATTGCAGAAAAATATGTTACCGGCTAGTCATAGGACTCAAACTCACATCTCTGTGATTACGCGTCAAGTGCTTTACCATTAAGCTAAACTGCCCAGTAACGAAGTAAACAAACAAAGTCTGTTTTAGAAGCGTTGAGGTGTATTGAAAGATACAAAAATATTATTTTTAATTCTCAAACGCGTGATAATGTTAATAAATAGCGTCGTCAGGATAAATTATCCATATATTGCAGAAAAATACGTTACTTGCCAGCCATGAGACTTGAACTTACATCCCTGTGATTACGCGTCAAGTGCTTTACCATTAAGATAAACTGCCAAGTAACGACTTCTTCTGCAATTTTAGAACTTATAAACTTAGCTTCATAAAACGCTTTAACGGTAGCGTCTTATGAAGCTAAATTTATAAGCACTTGACGCGTAATCACAGGGATGTGAGTTCGAGTCCCATGGCTGGCTGGTAACGTATATTTCAGCAATGGACGTGTTCTTCGCTGCTCTGACCTATCAGCAGCTGAAGATACAGAAACACTAATACAACCCAGAAGCACAACTGAAAAATAACTCTAAAAGACTGGAATATCTACAGTTTCCTGTGAGTATTTTAAATTTCCCTGTAAATATGTTAAGGAACTTACATATCTACAGCTTTCGAACACATAAACGATCAGTTTTAAATCCTTTAATTTCTACAACTTCTGGGAATGCCAATCATTTCCTTTTCCTCCAGAATATTCGAAAATGTAAACATCCTCTTTACTCCAAGAACACTACAGTTTTCTGTTTGGACAGACAAAAAAATCATGTCCAGTAAATTTTCTGTGAAAAATTTTACCTGCCTTTTCTTTCCATTCCTTTTTCCTTGAATATTCGAAAATGTAAACATACAAACGAACGCCTCAAAAAATATAGAAACTTTAATATCTCTAATTTTGCGTGAACATTTTGTCTTTCCTTCTTCCCTGACTAACAGAATATGTAAACATGCCTTTTACTGTAACAACACAATGCATGATAAACAATTAAGGGAGTAGACACCTATCAATATATACATACTGCACAACTACAAACACTGCAAACCACGGCAAAACTTTTAAAAAGAAAAGAAAAATACCAAAAGTAAAAGGAAATTCAGAAATTCAAAAATCCAACAAGGTGAACATCTCTTCCTCCTCTTATTCCCAAAGACTGGAATATCTACAATTTCCTGTGAATATTTTGAATTTTACTCAAAATAAAATAGGTGAGTAAGCTTACATACCTACAGCTTTCGAACACACAAAAGATCAACTTAAAAAAAAAAAAGAAGAAAACCTTTAATATCTTCAACTACTGTGAATACCTGTCCTTTCCTTTCTGAGTATTCGAAAATGTAAACATCATCCACCTTTTTATCCTAAGAACACTACCATTTCTCTCTGTGCATTCATACAAAAGACCATATTTATTAAATCTTAAAGCTTTCCTATCTACAGCTCGTTTTCTATTTCTTTTTGATTCTCTCTGAGTATTCTAAGATGTAAACATCCTTTTCATTGCAAAAGTCCTACGGTATTCTCCAACTGGACAGACAGACGAACATCTCAAGAACATTTAAAAACTTTAATACATTACCCAAATACGCAAACACATCTTTTATTGCAACAACACAAATGAATTCAGAAATTCAAAGATTCAACGACGTGATTATCATTATATATAGATATATATATATATTGTTTTTCCTACCAGTAATTACAAATAGAACAGGTTGAATTGCTTCTTTTCAAGGCCAAAGGAGCGCTCGCAGTTGTCACGAGTAGTAGTAAACACATTTGACCTCTGCTGACCCATAGGGTACGAAGATTCTTTTTCTCTATGGCTGACCACCCCACCATCTGCGGAATCTATTTATAGAATTGTAGAATATGATCTATTCACCAAGCTTCTACCCAACTATTTCCTTCCACAACCACATATTTGTGATTATCTCAAGTACAAGACAAAAGTTAAAAATAAAGAACATTTAGTAAATTTTTTTAATAATAAATAGTAATAATGATAATAACAATGGTAGTGGTGGTGATAGTGATAATGATAAAAATAAAAATAATAATAATATAGTATAAATATAAAGTATAAATATAAAGTATAAATATATAGTATATAGTTGGAATTAATGCTTCAATTTATTAATATTACCGTATGTTATAGAGCAAATGTAATCCGTATCATTGTATGAAAAACGGCGCGGCAGAACAATTCTGCATCGCAAGAAGCTAATACAACTTTAACCATCGTAAATGATGACTATCTAAAATATACAGCGGCCTTTGCATTCAAGTTTATTAATAATCGAAAAAGAAACATGAAAAAAACGAAAGAAAAAACATATGCTTAGTCTACATACACATCTGACAGCGGCAGTATAGCAAAATAAAAGGAAACAACAATATTCACATTTAATGTAGAGAGTAAATAGTTGTTGTCTACATATAGCGATAGATGTAAATAGACTAACAAGCTAAAGTAGAAATAAATTCATGCAGTTGAGGTCATTCGCAGTCCCCATGACCATTCCAGGAACATGCAGGAAAAAAGTCAACGTAAAAAGGACATCTAAAACAAGACGGTCTATTAATGACTACAAAATTTAATTGGTGAAAGTTGAAAATAATTGACCGCAGCTGTTAAATAAGTACATATCAGAGTAGCCCCAAAAGACCACATTGTGATATTGTTGTACATATGCAGAACAAGGTGGAAGCATCTTCATTCCTCTTAAGTAACACGTTCTGCTGTTAGAGGAACAACGACCATCAACTTTCCGGAAAAGGATTCAATAGTTATACAAGTATTGTTTATTCTGGATCCCTGCGTTCAATTCTTACCAAGGTTAATTTCAGCATTAATTCTCTCTAGAGTACTACCTGGTTTTTACTTGTAATTAAATGTGTAGCCGTGTCTCATTGTTAAACATTGATTCGGAGTTACTCTAAGTGTATACATCCCTGTGAGTTTACGCAACTACTCACGCGTGTTACTTTCACAAGATGAAATTCACTTTGTCGAACAATGGAATACTCATCTCAGGCCAAACGGAGGCTAACAATAGAGATATAAATGCAATTATAAAACATTAGTATTTTGATACTCGCATGCTCCATCGAACTTACATATATTCATATAATTTTACATGCGCATGCACATATATACATGCATATTTAAAGAGAAACGAGCATCATATAAATTGTATTTACATACAAACCAGCATATTTTTGTATGGTGTTATTTTGCACCGGTTAGCCTTGTGCAATGGAATGTGGTCCTCATTTTTCTAGTTTTCCATTGTGCGTGTTTGCTTTTATTGCATATTTTATGATTTATTTACTTATTGTAAAGCACGATAATTCAGTTAATGGCACTTAGAGCTTATTTTGATCGTGTATTTTTAAGACGTTGAGTATAAAGTGATTTTCATCAACACAGAGGCCATACATGCACGCAAAATTTACACACTTTCACATAGAGATACACATACACTCTTACTCGAACCCATACACACATTAAGACACACACACACACATACATACATACATACATACATACATACATACATACATACATATGAAGATATTCGTACATATTTCGTTATACATATGTGTGCAAATATACCCGACGTCCTTCCATAGAAATACCCTCATTTAGAAAGAATTCCATGAAGATTTTTCAAAAGTCACTAAAAATGAAAGGTAGAAACATAAACATCATGTTTTCCTAAATAAAATATGAGATTATCTGAAATATTGTATTTATAACATGATAGTGCTCTAAACTGTGACATAACCTTCGTAACGTTGAATTGTATTCTCGAAATAAATATAATTTTCTGTTTTTCTTGTGTATTCTCTTTTCTTGTCTTTTTTTTTCAGAGTATACATGTCTTAAAAAGTAGCATATCATTTGAAAAGTTGAAAATAAAATGGAAATAATTCTATAGAAATAGAAAAATTATTGGTGTTATTGGATTTAACTTATTGAAATTTTCCTTCCCTGAAGTGCAGTAATTTTACACGCACACACACACACCACAACAGAAAACATTCATATATTTGTGTACGTGTAAAAAAAAATGTGGATAAAGTAATCAATAATAAATAAGGTTGCCCAATGTAGCAGTAAACAAGGAGTAGAAATTATGAAATTTCGTGTCACGTCACAAGTAGATAGTAATTGTATACGTTACACACACGCATAAATATATATCAAAAAGAATCATGGGCTCATCCTGAGCCATAGGTTCATAAGGCAGGTTTCCTGGATTTTGTGCTGTAAATATCTCCCCTTGGATGGAACACCGATCCGTCGCAGGATTACTTATTATTTTTGCCGCTGGAGTGGGCTGGAGTAACGGGATAGGAAGTATTTTGTTCAAAATACACTGCATCACGCGGTCCAGGAACGGAGTTCACAATATTTTCGACCATGAATTCAATACCCTAAGAATTAAGCCACGCAAACCCAACTATTTGAAACTATATCTTAATAATATCTCTTAAAACAATGCAATAAGATTATTTTCAATTAATTTATGCACATGAAACTAAATCGTTGATGTTTCTTCTCTAGTCAATGATTTTTGTCTCTGTCTCAATTTCACTTCAACACTTCTTTTTGTGTAGTCCTATATACCTATTTTGTTTCCATAAAAATAAGCGACAATCACACTCACATACACACATTCTTTTATTACTTTACTTGTTTCGGTCATTTGACGGCGGCCATGCTGAAGCAGTGCCTTGAGTTGAACAAATCAACCCCAGAACTTCTTCATTGTAAGCCTAGTATTTATGCTATCGGTCTCTTTTACGGGGACGTAAACACACCAACATCGGTTGTCAAGCGATGGTGGTGGAGGGACAAACACAGACACACAACCACACACATATATACATACATACGGGCTTTTTCGGTTTCCATTTAGCAAATCTACTCACAAGGTTTTGGTCGGCCCGTGGCTATTGTAGAAGACACTCGCCCAAAGTGCCAAGCAGTCGAACTGAAAAAATAGACGTCAAAAGTCACTATTACCACCATAAATTTTCCGATAATAACGCACCACATAATAGGCTAGGAAAATTTTTTAAAATCTACATATGCTCATTAAAGATCTAAAAATGAATAATATTCTGAAAACATAAATTCATCAAATGCAAAAGCCAACGCAAATCGCTGAAAAGACTTCTGACAACCACGAAACCGATGTGAAACATGCCCCAACATACTGGAAGGTTCGGAATTCCTCTTCAAACAAGGGGAGAGGTTCACAATTAAAACAAACTTTACTTGTGCTTCGGAGAATATAAATCATGTTATAATATGTTCGGGTTGTGGACATAACTATATAGCACAAACAAGTATGGCATTTAGACTGAGAACCACACTGCATAAGGAATAGATCCATTTACCACAGTACAGATAGATTCTTTGAGTGAAAACATAGAGAAATGTGCAGCTAGTGTTCAACCAAATTTCACAGTTTTCCCCATCAACCAATGGAAGGAAACAATTTCTGTACTAGAGCGTTTAAATAAAGGAAATTTATTTCTCGAAAAATACAAAACACACCTAAATATGAAAGCATAACCAACATTGATCTCAGTATATATTTGAATTCAGAAACACATACCCATCATTGTACATATTTCATCTCAATACTTTAGCTTTTGTGCTTTTGTATATTTATGTATTCCCCCTGCCATCCTCAAAAAAGAGCAATCCCCCTTCCCCCTTCGATTTTTCTCCTCGCTGATTCATTCACAAAGTTCTATACTTATATTATGTGTTTAAAAAGATATTTAAATTGTGTTAACTGTGTGCGTTTTCCTTCTTTTATTATTATATATATATATATATGTGTGTGTGTGTATATATATATATATATATAT
>NC_068989.1:52637652-52639036 GCF_001194135.2 Octopus bimaculoides
ACTTTTTAAGGAAACTTTCACGAAATAATCGCTTATATCTTAATTTGTAGAGTGGGTGTATGTAAAGATCTGTCTTGTAAATTACGATTACAAAGATATTTGTAGGCAAAATTTTTGGAACCGGGTGGCGGGTAGGAGTTTCTGGAAAATTGAATTTCGGATCAAACGGCCCACATAAGTTGGAATTTCTCCATTTTGACGGGTATTTTTCCCAATGACTTTTACCAAAGTCCTCAGAATGACGGAGGAATCTTTTCACTCCCACCGCTCCTTCACCACCCCAGTGCTATTTTACTATCCGTGAGAGAAACATTTTCAGCGTAAAAATAAAATCGTTAATAATTTCAGAGGAATATGTGTGATTTAAGGGAGATCTGGCAGTTGTTTCTAGGACATGCCAAAGCCTCTCTCCTCTTTTCTTTTGCACTTACGCATCTATTCATATTTTTCAATACTTTTCTCCCCTAACATACAAATTTTATGGAACGATGATATCAAAGTAACACACATGTAGTCCCAATCGAGCGAGGCCATGTTATGTGTGTGTGTAAGAAAAAACACCTTAAACCATCTTTAGTGTTCATATTAATTTGTCAAATGTAATTTTATGGAATGATAATATCAAAGTAACACACATGTAGCCCCAACCGAGCGAGGCTGTGCTGTGAGTGTGTGTAAGAAAAAAAAAACACTTTAAAGCATATTAATCTGTCAAATGCAATACTTATTGCTTCACGTTATTTTGAATTATTCAGGTTCAAGAAGGTTGTCCGCAATATTTGCTTGTAACTTTATAAATTCTTTACATAGTGATTTGAAATATTGTCAGTGGGTGCTTTATATACCACTGGTTTATTATGTAATTTTAACTGATCTTGCTGAGTAAATTTGACTTTTACGGGCAGGTAAATTTAATTAATAGTTCTAAAAGCAATAATATTATGGATAAACGCTAAAATTGAAATTCTAAATGCATCTTGCCTATTTGATTTGTTACTAAAATTATCCCAGATGGCAACCGATAAAAATTTTGCCACTTTTCAAGATAAGGTACATTAAGTAGAATTAATTAAAATACAGGCATAATCGATACAGGATTTTATTGTTTCGGTAATTTTTTCGTACCTCGGTGTGAAATTATTTTATTCCACAGTTTTTTTTTCGGTGCATTTAACGTATCTGACCTCCAAACCAGCTGCAAATCACTTTTTTTCCAGAAAAGAAAGGCGGGAGGGGGGAGGGAACTCGATGTTTCCCACTAAAAGAGTTTTGTTTTGCGGGTCTTTTTTCTTTATTGGAATATTTTGCATACTTTCAACGAATGTGATATCGAAATCACGCGTAAACGGCACCTTTTCCCAGAAAAGGGAAGACTTAGCTGCTA
>NC_068989.1:52639599-52641868 GCF_001194135.2 Octopus bimaculoides
TATATGCATGCATGCATACATATATACACACATTCATGCATTTGCATATGTGCATATATGCATTCATGAGTCTATCATTGTATGTGAGGATATATATGTTTTTCCCTAGCTTTATGTTTGCTGATATAAAGATCTCTACCGAATTTCAACATTTTATGTAAAACAATTTTAACAGACTTTCCATGCGTAGAAATCGATAAAAAGTATACAAGACTGAAAGAATTAGGAAAGTCAATTTCATCACCTCACGCTCTTAATCCAGTGACACAAGACTGAGAACGAGAAGCTGTTTCTATATGTATGTGAATGTGTTTGCGTGTACGTGTATGTTCATGTATGTGTGTGTGCATGTGCATGTGTGTGTATGTATGTGTATGTGTATGTGTGTATGTACATGTATGTGCGTGTACGCGCGCACGTGTGTGCTTACATACACGTTATGCCGTTAAATCCAGAAGTTACCTGTTCAGGTGTGTAAGTTAAAATCAGGTCTGGAGTGAAATATAACGCACACCTACACATGTACGTGTATATGTGTGCATGTTTGCGTGTACTTTTATGCGAGTGTGTGTTTGTGCTTATGTAGTCATATATGACGTGTATATTCGAGATATTATGTAATTGAGATTTTAACATTTTCTATACGGATTCATTTTATAGCCTTACTTTAAGAAAAAACAAACAAACTTTCGAAATACATTTAGTTGTTAAAGTTTTATCTACAGTACACAATAACATTTCTTCCCGTTTTCCTTAATTATTCTTCTCATAAATTACCCTGTGTTTTCAAGAAATTGCTATAAAATTCCATTGTTATTAATATAATGCCTCTATATAATGCTCCACCGTTTAAAATATTTATATCAGTCGACAGGTAGTTACAGATATTTCTATAGAGAATTCTATGCAACGCTTGCTAGAATTTTGTTCACAGGTTTGTTGTAAATGAAAGTGTAAAAGTGATTGTATTGTGGAATTAAAGAGAAATATTAGTTAAGTATCGTGTTTTATTGCTTCTTGTGATGAACGTATCATCTTGTTTTAATTGTTGCATGAAGCGTAATTCGGGAATTCTTTAAACATTAACCTGTTCGAAGCTACCGCAATTACTTGCAACAGCAGCAGCAGCAGCAGCAGCAACAATAACTTTGATAGTATTCGTAGTGCTGGTGATGGTGGTGATGGTGGTGGTGGTGGTGGTTGTGGTGGTGGTAGTAGTAGTAGTAGCAGTAGTAGTAGTAGTTGTAGTAGTAGTAGTAGTAGTAGTAGTAGTAGTAATGTTTGTGGTGGTGGTGGTGATGGTGATGATGGTGGTAGTGGTGGTCGAACTGCTACTATTGCTGCTACTGATGCTGCTGTCTGCTGGTGGTATTGGTGGTGGTGGTGGTGGTGGTGGTAGTTGTAGTAGTAGTAGTAGTAGTAGTAGTAGTAGTAGTAGTAGTAGCAATAGCGGGGTGTAGTTATTGATGCCGGTTGTATTTGTTTTTACTCGTTTCCACATGTGGCTATGCTAGGGAACCGCCTTGAAGGATTGTTCATTTTTTTTGTTCGAACGAATCAACCTCACTACTTATTTGCTCTGTCCTTTTTACGGAGAGGTAAACACACCAGCATCGGTTGCCAAACGGTGATAGGGAACAAAGACAGATACACAGATAACATATACACATACATCCCGTATTATTCCATCGTGACTAGTCCATGTGAAATTGTTAAAGTAATTTAGAAATCTTTTTCACGGGTATATTAGGACATAGAGATTGCTCTTGTAGCTAACTTTTAATGCGCAGGCGCTGGCCCTAGCTGAAGAAGCTGGAATTTCAGTTCAGGCCCATTTGAGTACTTCTCTGTGTCTTCTATACTGAGCTTATTTTACTTTCACCCGCTGGGGTCTAATATCTAAGACACACACACACACACACACACGCACACATATATATATAAATGTATGTATCTATGTATGTGTGTATGTATGTATGTATATACCACCACCACACCATACTAATCATGTCTGTCGGGCATGTGGAAGGGAGTGTGATTCAGCAGGAGGACCTAAACGACACGAAAAGGTACATGGAGCCCAATTACAACAGCCAGCTATTGCCAGTAAAAGTTTTGGATGCCAACTCTGTGCAAGACATTGTAGATCTTTGGCTGGGCTAAAAAGTCACATTCGATCACAGCACCGTTAATTTAAGCTTCGTGCTGTGGCCATAATAGATAACGAGGGGGCAGCCATCATGTATGTATGTATGTATGTATATATATA
>NC_068989.1:52642572-52643477 GCF_001194135.2 Octopus bimaculoides
ATCCATATACACACACATATGTATATGTATATATACTCATATATATATAATATAATAAATGCGAAAACTAATTTCTGTGTGTCAGTGTGTCACACTTTGACCCCATCTCTTACTATTCATTGAGACTTTCTCATGTCAGATGAGAGTAATAGTAGGCATAGAAACGGTAAGGGTGGTGGAGAAGACAGAGGGTGAGAGATAGAGAGATAGAGAGAGGGAGAGAGAGAGAGAGAGGGAGAGAGAGAGAGGGAGAGAGAGAGAGAGAAAGAGATGGAGAAAGCGGAAGATGATGTACAAATTTCTTGGACAGAAATCCCTGTGGTCAGCATACTGAATTAACTACTGAACACTAAAATTTTTATTTTATTTTTGCTTTCTTTAATACATACATACATATACATAATACAAATAATAAATGAGTATATGCATATATATGTACATGTACGTACATACTTACATCTACCTGTATATATAGAAGCATATCTGGGTACAGGACATTGTAAACAAAGCGTAGACAAAATGATAAACGAGTACAGAAAACACACAGGTCACATAGAGAACATCTACTTCATAAGCTGCCCCCATTCTAACACAGGCGTTAGAAGAGTAGGGCAGGACGCATCGTTAAAACGGCTCTTCCCACGGACCACAAATAAAATTTAAATTAAAATTAATTCAAATTGAATTTGTAACGTGGAGGAATGTAGTGGCGGACAAAACAAAACAGGAAAACGAAACAGAGAGAACAAACAAGAAGGCTATACGGCCAGACGTGAAAAAATATATGTGCTGAACGCTGTGAAGCAACGAACTGGAAAGGAGACGAATATTTGTTCGTGCAAGCTTCGCGAAACTATGTAAAAGAAAGATAAATAGTCAGACACGTGACCATGGAAGGGTAGGAG
>NC_068989.1:52643828-52645749 GCF_001194135.2 Octopus bimaculoides
ATATACATATACATATACATACACACACACATATATATGTATATATATTTATAAAGTAAACTTTAATTGAAATACAGTTTCCCCAAAATTAAACATATCTAATATAATAAATGTGAATGTCAGTGTATCCCACATTTTCAACTGGCAGCACAAGACCTCAAATTTTGGGAGAAGGATTACGTCGATTTCATCGACCCTGAAAGAATGAAATGCAAAGACGACTTCGGCGGAATAGGAACTCAAAACCTAATGTCGGACGAAATACCGCTAAGCAATTTGGCCGGCGTGCTAACGATTCTGCGAGCTCACAGCCTTGATATAATATAATAATATGATATATGTGATCATCAGTGTGTCAGTGTGTCACACTTTTTAAACTTTACTCCTAGAGGCCGTAGCACAACGTATCATACCGTTTTGGAATCAGGCTGATTCCGTGAGTAAATTTTAAAAAATTCCAGGCTGAATCCGTTCTTGCAATCCTGAAATTTTTGATGTTTTCAGTACTGTAATTGTTTACGGCGATTGTTTTTTACATGTTTTTTTTGCGACGAATATGATCATCATTGGAGTATAACTCTGGAGGAAACCATTGCAACAAATTCTCTAAAACAAGTCAGCGATATCTTTGCAGGTCTTCCCATTCAGGGTTAGTTGCTTCAAAGCTGACACGTCTGTTTCTTTATTATAACTCATTTTGCGCTTTATAAAGTATTTATAAATCGTTTTTTGCTATTTTTGTTTAGAGATGGATAAGTCGGAAATTCGTACAGTTTTGAAATATGGAAATACAGCATCACAGACAGCTCGGAATATTAATGGAGTATTTCGTTCTAATGTTATTACACAGTAGACAGTATCAAATTAGTTTGCAAAATTTCGTTCTGGTAACTTTGACCTCACAAATGAGTAACATGGTCGACCAGAAACAAAGGTGGATAATGACGAACTGAAAACCACTGTCGAGTCAGATCCACCTCAAAGTGCCCGTCAATTATTGTTGTTGCATGGTGTTAGCAAGTAAACAATATTGACTCATCTAGTTCAAATCGGTAAAGTGAAAAAGTTGGATAAGTGGGTTCCATATGAACTCAATGAAAATCAGAAACAGCAACGTTCAGAAGCATTATGCTACTTTCTCGTCAGAAAAATGAATTATTTTTGAATCGAATTGTAACATGTGATGAGAAATGGATCCAATGCAACAACCGTATACGTTGAGCTCAATGTTTGAACAAATACGAGCCACCAAAACACAGTCCAAAATGCAAAATTCATCAAAAGAAGCTGATGGTGTGCGTTTGGTGGTCTAGCGGAGTTGTGATCCATTATGATTTCATTAAACTTGGCTCATCAATCAAGGCCGAAGTATACTGCAGCCAACTAGACCGAATGATGCAGACACTTACAAAAAAACAGCCTAGAATAGTCAACAGATCCACTCCTATTTCATTGCAAGACAACGCCAGACTACACGTCACAAAAATGACATTGCCGAAACTACAGGAGAGTTGGAATTGGAAGTTCTCCATCATCCACCGTACTCATCTGATCTTGTCCCCACTGATTAATACTTCTTCCAGAATTTGGATAACATTTTGATAGAAAAATAATTAGTTCCGACGATGCTGTGAAATAGGCCTTCCAAGATTTTATTGACTCTAGATTGCCAGGCTTTTAACAGTTCTGAGCTGGACAAGCTACTGATGAAAAGGCAAAAGTGTATTGACAATATGGGCGCGTACTGTGATGAAAAAATTATTTCTTGTATATATAATACATTAGGAAACATTTTTTTCTCATTTCTACAAATTTCATACTTGACCTAATATATATGTATGCGTGTGTGTGTGTGTGTGTGTGTGTGTGTGTGTATGCGTGCGTGCGTGTGTGTGTGTGTATGCGCGCGTGTGTGATGAAT
>NC_068989.1:52646520-52647577 GCF_001194135.2 Octopus bimaculoides
ATATATATATATATATATATATATATATGTATGTGTGTGTGTGTGTGTGTGTGTGTGTGTGTGTCTGTGTGTTGGTAAGAAACTCTCAAGAGAGCTGAATAACAGGTCTTCTGAGAAGTCCCCCTTCGGCATGTGTGTGTGTGTATTTGTGTGTATCAATCTTACTATAGTGAATGTTTAGACGTTAACTACATAGAGAAATAATTTTGCCCTTAGCATGGGAATTATTAGATATCGGTTCATGAAATTATAATTTCCAATCACAAGCAAAATATTTTTAATAATTTGGTTTGTAATAGTTCAAATCTTATTTCGTCACAATACCTGTAACTACACACACTTTTACCAGTGTCTGTCATTACTGTAAAACCGCATTTGTGTAGTAATGACCTCGTAGAAAAAGGAGATTTGGGATTCCAACGCTCAGTAGTAAACACCCGAAGGCATTGGAAAACAAGCCAGTACATCGATTCTATGAGATTCATGATTAAATTTTCCCAAATTAATTCTCTCCATTCCTTCATATATATATATATATATATATATATATATATATCGATAGATAGATAGATTCATAGATAGATAGATAGATAGATAGATAGATAGATAGATAGATAGATAGATATATGTATATGTTTGTGTGCGTATGTGTATGTGCTTGTGTGTATGTGTGTGTGCATGTGTGTGCGTGTGTGTGTATGTGTGTAAGGCGCATGGCTCAGTGGTTAGAGCATCGAGCTTACGATCGTGAGTTTGTGCGTTCGATTCCCGGACTGGGCTGTGTGTTGTGTTCTTGAGCAAGACACTTTATTTCACGTTGCTCCGGTTCACTCAGATGACGTCACTGGGGCCAAACCGTATCGGCTCTTGCCTTTCCGTTGGATAACATTGGGTGGCGTGCCGAGAGGAGGCTGGTATGCATAGGCGACTGCTGGTCTTCTATAAAAACAACCATGATTGTGTGTTTGCACAGCCTGGGTTGTAAAACACACACATACAAATACACATACACACACATACACATGTTTTTATATGTATGTATAAAATGTAATATATA
>NC_068989.1:52648176-52649343 GCF_001194135.2 Octopus bimaculoides
TTAGAGATATATATATGTATGTATATGTATAAATTTAAGGAATGGAGTGAACGCATGTTATAACTGCATACTTTATTCCGACATATGTTTCGAAGAATTACAATTTATGCGATCCATAGGAATCGTCGATGTTAAAAATGTAAACTTCTCCTCAGGGAAATGTATGGGGATCATCTTAAACGTAAGACATTATGACCGAGTATGAGAACTATAGTTGGATAAGGTTATAACGTAATTCATTTGAAAAAACCGTTAGAGATATATATATGTATGTATGTGTGAGTATATGTTTGTGTGTCTGTGTCCCCTCAACATCGCTTGACAATCGATGCTGGTGTGTTTACGTCTCCGTAACTTATCGGTTCGGCTAAAGAGCCCGATAGAATAAGTACTAGGCTTACAAAGAATAAGTCCTGGGGTCGATTAGCTCGACTAAAAGGCGGTGCTCCAACATGGCCACAATCAAATGACTGAAACACGTAAAAAAGTAAAAGAGTAATATTTAAAAAAAACTTCACAAAGAGATTTGTCGTTGATAGTCATGTAGAATCATCAGCAGTGTCTAAGTTGAAACAAATAAATTAAGCTCAACTCAAATTTCTTGTAGAATAAGTCAGAAATTTCTTTTCTTCTTTCATTTTATATCGTTTAACAGACAGTCAAACAAAAAAGACATTGCGAGTTCTTTTGGCACTTATAACACACAAAAACATACTGACAATATTACGTCTGACATTCTTCACCTTCCTGCAACCTCAATGACTTTAACAAGCATCCGCTTGGTTCTTATTGTTTATTCGGCAAAAGAAAATATCCAATACAACAATGTACATAGGAAGAATATCCAAAACAACAATGTACATAAGTGATACTCAGGATTAATAGCGCAGTAACTTCCCTGTCGACTATATCTATACTCTGTATGTGATACATAGATTGTACTTCATATATATACAAAGTTATACATGATATGTATGTGTGTGGGGGCATGTATGTGCACTTGTGTTAGTATATAGTACAATAGATAAAAAGTATACTGAGAACATCATGTAGATTAAGGGAAATACAAGTCTTGCTGACGCAGACTAACACCGGTATTTGTGGATACTATGTTATCATCTAGAGATACATATATATATATATATATATATATATATATATATATAT
>NC_068989.1:52649615-52652467 GCF_001194135.2 Octopus bimaculoides
ATATATATATATATATATGCACGTACGTGAGTATGTATGTATGTATGTATGTATGTATGTGTGTAGACAGATATAGATAGATAGATAGATAGATAGATAGATAGATAGATAGATAGATAGAATATGATGTCTTCTTTCCGTCAACCAAATACCACAAAGAATTCATTAGTAAACTTGCATCTAAAACTAAAATTATTACTATTGTACTGTCCAAACAATATTCTCTCATACTGCGCTGCATTTTTAATAATGCAACAGACGGTACTTGTCAGTACTCTATAATCTGCAACATTTCGATTGCAGCTGCTGGAAGACATCAGAGCCATACGAAAGACAAATAAATATATAAATGATGGACCAAATCCGAAACATGAAAGAGATTATGCAAAACTATGTTAATTCATTTATGTTAGAGGCATCTCTATGACAGACCACTCGTGCCATAAAAATAATCCTAATTAATTCCTCCAAATAAGAAGTAACATTAAACCATGTTATAAACCGTGTCTGTTTCGCCAGCATTTCTATACCGAATCTACTTTCTGCAAGAACATCCTCGTTTAAGAAGTAAATACTTGACACTAAATTGTGAAAGTCATCTTTAGGAATATGCATGGTTTTGTCTTTGTTTAATTATGTAAAATATATCACTGTGTTGTTGCCATTATTGTGGCTGTAATTGTTTAGCATATAGCTGGTCCTAAATGGGCAGACTGATGCTCAATGACTTAAATATCGGAATTATCCTGTTATGTTATACTTGGGCAGTATTTTCCAGTGAGACGCTCCATTTCAAAATGTGCTAGTATTTCTACTAGATAGGAAGACTACACAAAAATTCACTTGTTGCCTAATATCAGCGTTTGTATGTGTAAGCGCATGACAAAGGCGCATGACAAAAGTGCCTGACAAAGGCGCGTCAAAGAGGTGCATGATAGAGCAGGGAAAAGGTTGATATATTGGTTAAAAGATCCAAGATCTGGTTTCTGTACATGATACCTTGATCAGTTGTCGCCTCCAACAGCCCTGAATTGTGATTGGAATGTAGTAGACAGAAACTCTGCAGCAACCTATAGCTAAACCATGCCTGTGTTTCAAGGGGCCAGAATACCACATATTCTGTCATGGGGATTCTGACTGAGAATTACGTCATGTATACAGATGTGCAAAACTTAGTCACACAATAGTACCTGTTAGACTGTATCTGAAAATCAAAGGATCAGGCTCGATACCCAATATGAAATGTTGATTCTATGGGAATATCATATTAGGCTACAAGTATTTGTGGAATAATGAGTTCTTTTCTCTGTATTTGTTGTAGTGAGGAGCCATAATTTTAATTGATGGAATTCCCAAAATGCGAGAAGCCAAGCCGATAACAAATGGGGATGTAATTTTTAAAGAAATCTGTGATAGGAATAACTTCAGGTGTCAATTAATCGTTGGTTAAATGTAAATATAGAACACCATTTCAAAACATAAAGTGGATCGATATTCTTGATGTAGACATTATCGAAACGAATTGTTGGCGAATGAAACAACTTATTGTACCAGTTGAATGACAGCGGTCCTTTACAGGTTGGAAAATGTGAATATGCTATATATATATATATATATATATATATATATATATATATATATATATATATATACTTACACACAAACACGCACATACATACACACACATACATATAATGTACGCGTGTTTTGTATTGTACCTCTGTACATAGAAGTACACTACAAAACTGTATTTTACCTCTATGTGCAGAGGTTTTCTTTCGTTGGTTGTTTTTCGCAACATTTGGATGAGTGTTAGCCTTCAGTAACTTCCATGAAATTACTAAATTTTATATTGCTAAATCGAAATGGTAGTTCTTGATATAACTGGATGTTCTTTGTTCGCGTGTACCTCACCTAAAGTCGCATTATTTGGTCAAAACTACATATAAATCCTTGGCGTGATTTCTTGAAGTTGTAACTTACTGCAATTACAACTAGCTGGATCGTGGAGATAACATTAGTTGATAATAACACGTATCTTATGCTATTATCATTAAATACAGACAAGTCGCTAACCACGTTGCTAAGTAGATAGGTTGTTCAAAATTAGCTTGAAGTTTGAAGGCACCATCACATTATATATTCACTGCAGGAATGCGAAAGTAGTGATATTAAAGGTATGCATCTTCAACCATGTCTTTTTTGGAATGCTAAAAATGCTCTGCAAGCTGGTGCATTATCTCGGTAAGCTATGAAAGAAATACTTAGTAGAGAAAATAGTCTGCATCTTTATAAGCATCTGAAGCGTCTTGAATCGTTATTGTGAATTTCAAATGTTTAAAGAAAGAAGTAGGCTGACAAGGTATATGCAAACATATTTGTGAAATTACGTTGACATATTGATATCTTTCGCACAACATACGTTTCCTACATCAATGGTCTTGGTTTTGGAACAATTTACGATGTTGTTAAGATGTTTTGGGGATGTTAAACAAAGATTTACGTTAGATGAATTCTTCCTTACATTCCCTTCGATATTCATTAAACAACTTCCGGCTACGAACTGTTTAACAATACATAATTTCCTGCATAAAGGGCTTGTGAAATCCTGAAGCATAATCACAGAGTAAAAAAAAATATTCATCAACACTAAACGACCTTCATTGAATATAACTTTACTCAAATATTTCCGATTAACACATGATCTTGAAGACTTAAAAATATTATGTCTGTTACTCTCGATAAATGAATATGTCAGGTATTCTGCCTGTAAAAATTGTAAAAGTGAATGCGTGACTCAATTTCTCACATTTTCTTTTTTCTTTCTTTCTTTTTTTTTTTTTTTTTTTTTT
>NC_068989.1:52653218-52655300 GCF_001194135.2 Octopus bimaculoides
TATATATATATATATATATATATATATATGTACATCTATATACAATTATATACATACTGTTATGGATTACATGCACACACATATTTCTACATATACATGCAAATATAGATATATCTATAAAGTGAAACATGAGTATATATATACATAGGTGCATACGTGTACGCAAATACACATACCTACACACTCATGCGTAGACTATTATGAGTGAATGTACATAAATAGTTATATAAATATATACGTATATAACTATCAATACACATATATCTATGCACACGTACACATATATAGGCATGCACAAATGTAATAATCCCCTTTACTATAGGCACAGCACCTGAAAATTTGGGAGGGTGTTAGTGGATTAGGTCGACACCAGTACTCAACTGGTAGTTATTTTTTTCTTAATCCTGAAAGGATGAAAAGCAAAGTCGACTCCCAAGGAATTTGAACTCAGAACGTAAAGACGGACGAAATATTAAGCGTTTCGCCCGGCGTGCTAACGATTCTGCCAGCTCATCACATTAATAATAATGAGGATGAGGAGGAGGATGATGATGATGATGATAATGATAATAATAATAATTATAAATAATAATAATAATAAATGTCCCGATGCAGTACTAGGTAAAGGCTCTCGCGGCTTCTCATCATAAATGATTGGAAGTGTTATCATGTACAGTAACTATTATGCTCAAGTTACAGATATGCTTGTCACTTGGTTAACCTTAACCAGTTCAACACATCCATTGGTAACTGACAATATGGACATCCCTGATCATGGGCAAAAGTAGTGGGGGAACATCAGAGCCATATGCTTGGAGTAATTCTTTGTGGTTTAAATAATTCACTTTTGGAGACATAGGTGTTTCGCTCATTATCCTTAAACAAACCTTATTCATAGGCTTTTGAATGGGATGGGCTACTCGGCTTGAAGAGAATTCTCACTAGGCTCCACCTGCAAGGTCATGCGCTGTTTATCTTAATGTGAGGCCACAATGTCGCGCATTTATGGTTGTGATACATGTACCTGGTGGTCACTTATCAAACGGGTAGTCATGTTGGGTATATTAGACTTCGAATATTTGTTGGCACGTATTCCTCTCTCACTCAATAATAATAATAATAATAATAATAATAATAATAATAATAATAATAATAATAATAAACATCTACTATATAACGCTTTCGTTCCCTCTACCTCTTTCTTTTCTTTCTCTGTTAGCTTTCTCTTCACTCTACATGTGTACACCCAACACCACATCTACAAATATGCACACAGGCATACATACACACAATAAAGACACATGATTAACGCATATGCATGATGGTATTTGGAATATGCATACACATAATCATTCTCATTATAAGTAGCTAACTGTAACTTTATTGTTGTGGAAAGAAGGCACAAAATAGAAGTAGAAAAGTTTGCACGAACATAGTCGCATATATATGTACATGTATACGTGCATACAAACACACACACGATATACATATACACAAACATACACACGCACTCATATACATGAGGACATACACAAATGCATACATACATACTAACACATACATATGTGGATATTTTCACACATTGCTCCATAATGCATACTTATATATGCGCACAAATGCAGGCATATAGACATGCATATATATACCTACACACACGCACACACATCACACAGGTGATAGGCATATAATTATGCACACATATTACGCCTATAAGATATTAATATGAACTCATATATATTCACAAGTGTGCATAAATAAATAAATGATTGTACAGATATTTAAACACCTAACAGCATGTATATACACGTAGTGTGCTTTTGTACACATGTGCACACGCGCATAAATGTATATAGCATAGCAACAGCGGTAGCATAAGCATTAGTAGTAGTAGTAGTAGTAGTAGTAGTAGTAGTAGTAGTAGTAGTAGTAGTAGTAGTAAAGATAATTAAATTAAGACGTAGAATATAACTGGCAGACAAATTATATAAATATATTTAAATATATGTACGCGCGTGTGTGTGTAAGCATGTGTGTGTGTTGTGTGTGTGTGTGTGTGTGTGTGTGTGTGTGTGTGTGTATAAA
>NC_068989.1:52655310-52658746 GCF_001194135.2 Octopus bimaculoides
TTATTCAGTTTATTTCAAGATTTCTTGCCAATAAAGAAAGAACCGGTTTCTAACCTAGATCCAAGATTCCCTAATTGGAATTTCAGCATCAAAAACAGGGTATTTTTCTTTGAATGTATGTATGTATGTATGTATGTATGTATGTATGCATGTATGTATGTATGTGCAGATTTGGATGCTTTATGTATGTATTTTCATGCATATAGTTACATATCTAGACATGCTCATAAATATGTAAATGATAAACTTTTGGAAAGTTTTACAAATTTTTACAGTTCCAGTAATGGACTGGATCTGTAGTCTTTGAATTAGCTTTCACCTTTCTGGTTTTGAGAAGCCTAATTTCTTAAGATTGGTATTTAGGCAGTGTGTTACATATCTCAGGGCCCTAATAATTACAGGCATAAACCTGAACTTGCAATCTGGATAGAGTATGCGTGTATGTGTGTATGTATGCATGTATGTATGTATGTATGTATGTATGTATGTAAATATGTATGTATGCATGTATTTAGTTGTCTGTATAGGTATTTACGTTCTCTTCTGATTATAATTATTTCAATTCTTCCTTTGAGGAAGGAGCTGCTTTCTATCGTTGAAATGTAGATAACAAAACTAGTTTCACGTTTTAAACTTGAGAAAACACTTGCACATTTTTATTGTTCCGCTTGCAAATCGTTTTATGCCAGTTAGTCACTTGATTTCTCTTTCTGGAAACCCTAGTTTATCAGACTGTCATCTAGGCTTCTACTCACAAAACCAGATGTACAAATTATTATTGGTATGAACCTGAGTTTATAATCTGGGTATAGAAGCTGGAGGTTTCAAAAAAGTTGTCAATGATTGTCTTCCTTCTCTTAGATTTCCAAAGAGATATTCACATCAGCAGAACAGCTGATCTCTATAACATTACATACATTTTCTTGCCTGTCCTAAACAACAATATCCAGTGTGTTATGGTTGCACTTGACAGAGGTTTCCACGCGAATGTTCCACTAGTATTCCTTGTGTTGATGTTTATGTATGTATTCAATAACAGGTGGATTATATTTATTCTAGTGTTGTCATTTTTCACGGATGATATTGTATACTGTATTTTGCAATAGCGTCACATCGCACAAGGAAGCATAACCCCCGCTCGAATACTCCGGAAGGTACTCGAAAAATACGAGGTGTTACTTTAGTTCACTGGTAGTGAACAGCTGACACCATAGTACATCTCCAGCGTTAGAAGCTGTGCAAAAGCAATAATAATAATAAAGGTTTCAAATTTTGGCACAAGGCTTGTAATTTTGGAGGAAGGGCCAAGTCGATTAAGTCGTATCCAGAACTCAGCGGGTACTTAATTTATAGACCTTGAAAGATGGGAGCTAAATTTGAACTCACAACCAAAACAAGAACGAAACGTTGCTGAGCATTTTGTCGGACGTAGTAGTAGTAGTAGTAGTAGTAGTAGTAGTAGTAGTAGTAGTAGTAGTAGTAGTAGTAGTAGTAGTAGTAAGAAGAAGAAGAAGAAGAAGAAGAAGAAGAAGAAAAAGAAGAAGAAGAAGAAGAAGAAGAAGAAGAAGAAGAAGAAGAAGAAGAAGAAGAAGAAGAATGCCTTCTTTTAAACGCTTAAAATATGGGGAGAGGAGTCTAGTCGATTACATCGACCCCTGTGTTTCACTGGTACTTAATTTATCGACCTCGAATGGCAAATTTGACTTCAGTGCAATTAGAACTCAGAATGTAACGCCAGAGGAAATACCTATTTCGTTATTGCCCACAAGGGGCTACACATAGAGGGGACAAACAAGGACAGACAAAGGGATTAAGTCGATTACATCGACCCCAGTGCGTAACTGGTACTTAATTTATCGACCCCGAAAGGATGAAAGGCAAAGTCGACCTCGGCGGAATTTGAACTCAGAACGTAACGCCAGAGGAAATACCGCTAAGCATTCATCGAGCTCAGCAGCTCAATAATAATAATAATATAATAATAATAATAATAATAATAATAATAATAATAATAATAATAATAATAATAATAATAATAATAATAATAATAATAATAATAATAATAATAATAGCAAAAACAGCAGCAAATACAATAGTTTCTATCACCGAAAGAAGGACTAAGGTTTGACGGAGTGGTTATTCGAAGTTATCGATAACGATATTTGACTGGCGTAAAAACGTTGACCTCGGCGAAGGTTGGACTCAAAGTGTAATTGCCGGAAGAAAATCAGCTAAAACTTTCTCTTGCCGATTCTGCCAACTCAAATAATAATAATAATAATAATAATAATAATAATAATAATAATAATAATAATGATAATAATAATAATAATAATAATAATAATAATAATAATAATAATAATAATAATAATTATTATTATTATTATTATTATTATTATTATTATTATTACTATTATATATATATATATATATATACATATATATATATTATTGGCCACAATGGCCAAAACATTGAGGACGATACAAAAACGAAATACAACGTAAAAATGTGTTCACATCAAGTAAATGTAAGTCAAATGATGATGATGATGATGATGATGATGATGATGATGATGGTGATGGTGATGGTGATGATGGTGATGATGATGATGATGATGATGATGATGATGATGATGTTGAGGAGGAGGAGGAGGAGGAGGAGGAGGAGGGGCATAATCAATACGCCGATTTAAATACTTTCATCACAACACCCAATATTATGTAAACATTAATGAAAATACCCAAAACCATTTCTGATATCGTAATTTTGTTACAGAGAATTGGCAACAATGGTTAATGGTATTAAGTCCACATAAAAAAAAATCACTATTTCTTCATTGGATTAGCCACTTGTCAGCTTGTGTATTTGTATTGGATATTATAATTTTTTTATTAATATTACTCGTATTTTCTTTTTGACTCTTATTTACATTAGCTTCTATATGGACTATAGGAGTTTTTGCTTTCTAAATTCTGTAATATTGAGAATATATACATTACAATTAAAAAGCAACAAGGCTCTGCGATTAACTAGTGTAGCTCGGGATATATTCCCCAGTGCAGGACTTGAATTACGATTCTGTATAAAGTCGTGATTTTGACTACCTTACAAAGATTAGTGTCATTGTACTGAATGCCTCACCGTATGCATTTGCATTCATTCATAGAGACATACGTGCATACATAGGTGCTTCAAGACGTCTACAAAGTACAAAGATATCAGGCCTGAAGCAGTTATTTTCGAGAGAAAAGAAAAGTCAGATACAGTCATTCAGCTAAGCTGTTCTGAAGGTTTGGATTGGTCTTCCAAAATTAAGGAGGAAAATATCACTATAAGCCAAGGGGTTCAAAACCCAAAACGCTTCTACTATGATTATACACTTACAATGATACCAATTCTCCTTGGCGCATTCGGATATGTTTGTAAATTTGTCGC
>NC_068989.1:52659844-52662743 GCF_001194135.2 Octopus bimaculoides
TATATATATATATATATATATATATATATATATGCGTATTATTTTGAGAGCATGTCTATGTGTGTGCAAGAAATGACTAAATCTTAGCATTCAGAGTTTTTATGGAAGTAATTGTAAATGTGGTGTGAAGGCTGCTGATAAATTGTTTGGTGTACATGACTGAGAAAGCTAACATTTCGTCCAGCATTGGAATGAAAAGAAATATATCTCGCTGACAGAACATGCGTGTTAACTACTAACATTACAGTAAAGGATTAATGCTATTCTCACATTGAAACTATTGGCGCAACTTTTTAGCATACAACTGACTGACAGCGAATGTGGTTGACGTAGACTTTGCTTTACGTCTTAGCCACGAACAAAATAGATAACTAATAGGAAATGTCTAACACACCAAGATATTCTATCGCAAATCAATTTTTGTTAGAAAACTTTATCAGAGATATAATATAACGTAATATGAATATATAAAAAAATTCTCTGAAATTATATATATATGGACAAAATATATTTAAGAGCGGACTCAATAGAAACACATAGATTCTAATACCTGAACTGAAATGATATTTAGAGATGGTATACTCAATTTTTAAAAAAATGCAAACTAAAAATGAAACTGTTTGGAATATAATGAAATGGAAACTGAAAATCCTGTGCCTATATTTAAAAGCAAAGATATTTTACTTGCTTCGAAACGCATTGACTATCGAAGAGGAAACACAAGAGGAACACAAATAATAGCAGAAAACAAATGAAATCCTATGGAAAAGTTGGGTAGAATGCAAGATAGATAAATGTGCATGCGAAACATTTTCATAATGCACCGATTCCTAATGACATCGTTCCAAAATGTATTCACGGAATAGCAAATTTTTGTGAATCTGAACTACTAAGTTTAAAATGTATTCCAGATGCTTTCCTCAATGTTTTCTTACCATTGTGTGTTTTATAAAACTGACTTTAAAGACTATTTATTAACAGTCCAGCCATCGGAGAGCTCTTCTAACAACAAACGTTATTTAATTTAATTCGTTCATAGAAGAAAATGTAAATTTATAAGATCATTTTTCAAGTATTTACATTGATCTAATTGCTGATATGGTAGATAAAATTTATGTTTCTGTTGCAAGAATAAATATTAAAAGCACAATGTTGGATGTATCTTCAATTACATTCGTCCTCAACCACTAGCGGAGAAGCGCATGCTACAAGATTTCAAATCAGTAATAAACGTTCTGCGAAATTAGCCACTTTTATTCATTGAAAATCACTAAATGTAACAATCTTCTGTTTATTATGTGAAAATATGGCGTCTATATGCAATTCTATCACTACTTATTGAAATGCAATGGATTTCGTGGAGAAAGCATTGACACTTTTGAACTTCATGAAGAAATTAGGTTCTTTCTTTGCGAACATTCTTTTGAAATTTCAGATAATCAAAGCATCAGTGCTGGAAGGGCTAATGGCAATTCTGATGTACTCTTCCACTTGACTTAGAATAATTCTGAAATGCACGGTGCTACTATTACCTGTTTCAGTGTCAAAATGTAAACTTAATGCACTGTATTGTAGAATAAACAAAAAATCCATGAGAGAATATGTTGTTATGGATGATGCGGAGCACTTTGAAAACCTTGCTTTTTGTTCTGTCAAACACAGTTTCAACGAGTCAAACTAAGAATCTCAGTCTTCCAGCATGTCTCTGAATTATGCAAATGAACAGCAAAGAATTTCTGGTTGAAATTTAAAGCCAACCTTTAGTTGAAAACCCATTTTAGACTCGTTAAGTATTTTCCATAAGATGAAAAGGACCATCGAAAAGAAATTGCTGTGAATGTTACCTTAAAAATCAATATTCCAATAATGGGAACTGACAGATTTTGTATTGCATAAATAATGGAGTTCACTACTATAAGTGCAAAAGCTTTAAAAGCGTTAATGCGATTTCCAGCTACTTATTTATGCAAAAGGACATTTGCACTGTATGCATATAAAAAATATATTAGAAATAGAGTGAATACAGAAATAGACGTAGGATCACAAGTAACTTACATCTTTAGAAATACTAAAGTTCTATGACCAGAAATAGGTTCATTGAACTTACTAACTTCTACAGCCTTGTTTGAATCTTTTAAACAACTTCGATAAGAAGAATTTATATTAACACAATAATATTTTACTGCTTATTTGCAATATGTAATTTTTTTAATTCCAAATATTTTGTAAGGTCGGAATTGGGACATCATTCACCTTTCACAATTTTTCATCAAAGACATACGGCAAATAACTATATATAACTAAGAAGGAAACACTTCATTGCACTTGTTTGATTGGTTTTGCCGCAAGCAAATAATCTTGCTTTTAAAGCTTAATATCTCGCATCTACACTGTGAATTATTAACAGACAAAAGATCTGCAGAATTCAACACACATCCAAATACAAACATACCACATTGTCATACACATTATTATAATTGGTATTATTACTACACATTATATATATATGAACGTATGTATGTATATATATATATATATATACATATATGTATGTTTGTGTGTATCTGCGAGTGATTACGTATGTGCGTATGTGTGTGTCTTCACAGAATCGTACATGTCTATATATTCATATATACGTATGTATATACGCATACATGTGTAAATCAGGGGCGTATATTCCGGGTGTGCTAAGTGTGCACTGTACCCCCATCGAAAATGGCAAATTCATTTTAGATATCAACTTTACTCGTTAATTTACTCACAAAACTGAAAGAAAAACGTTTACTCCTGCTTGAAATTTCATGGTATTGAGTGTGGCAGTAAACACAATAAAACAAACACGAATACGCTACTGGTGCATATGTATGTGTGTATGTGAATGTGTATATATATATATATA
>NC_068989.1:52663244-52666527 GCF_001194135.2 Octopus bimaculoides
ATATATATATATATATATATATATATATATATATATATATACATAGATATATATATACATAGATATAAACGGACAGGCTTATATAAGCCCATACACACCATACATGCATAAATACGTAAACCTTTTTATAGTTTCAGAAGTTTGGAAATATCTGATTCGAAGAGTTTGGGCCAAAACTTTGTTTATTTACAGATAGGCTTTATTTCACTTATTTATTTTCAGATTCGATGTCTTCTATTTTAATACCTGAGAATTCCAAACAGGTGCATGAAATGAGTGAAATAAAGATCAGGGGCGCTTGGCTCCACGCAGAAACTGCAGGATCCACTCAGAAGTTTTTCAAGCTCTTCTAAATTCATTAAAGTGCTGGAAACTCGTCTGTATTATCAGCAAGTATCTCAGAGTTACAATCATGTTACCTTTTAGTCTGTAGGCTTCATTCGAGTAAGGCAGCGTTGAGCGAGCTACTTTTCACCTATGGAAGGGCTTGTTTCTCTTGCGATCTTTTTTCAACCATAGCAGTCTTGAGCTAGTTTTCATTTCCTTGTCTATTTTCTGATGGCATTCTTCACTCATCCGGTTTCCAGTTCTATCTTTTGCAGGAAATAGCGCACTATTCTAGATGGAAAGCCGTATCAGCTGACTTCAATGGCGAACATCGACACATGTAAGCCCTTGATAAGGGCCTCATACACTTAGTCCATATATTTCAATTTCTTTCCCTAGTGGGAAATATAGAGTATTTCCTCCCAGGGTACAGTGAGTTTGATCATGAAGATAATTTTCATATTCATGGAGAGCAGTAACATGTCTGGTCAGAGTGATGTTACCACTATCTCCTCTAATAAGACAAGTCTGCTACCTCGGGTCTACCTGCATCTCCAAGTTTGAGGCTGAACGCAATACAGAAAATGGTTTACCTTCTATCGCTTTCGCCTTGGATGATGTGTCACATTCCTTTAGGAATTTTATAGCCTTGATGATGGTGGTGACTGATGTTTATTAGCCTTCACTCTCTGCGGATCAGCCCACTCGACAATTTCTCCAAGAACCTTGTCATGTCTCTACTCGTATCGGCCCAGTTCCGTAAGGCATCCGGTCAAAATGTGGGTGTATAAATAGAAAAAAAATTAAATAATCACAGACGAGTGGCTGCCTTACTTATTCGCAGGTCTTTGTTCGTATGTTTTCTTTTCGTCCCAAACATAAGGCTTTTATGGTTATGAACAGTTTAAAAAAACTGCAATAATTGATAATGTTGAAGGTGCATTCAGTAACTCAAAAATGTCTAATTTAGGCACAATATCAGACAATTTGCCGGAAGTGGGTTAGATGACGTCGCCGACACCAATATTCAACTCGTGCTTGACTTATCGACCCATAGAGATGCAAGTCAATGTTGGGTTGGCAGAATTTCAACTGAAACCGTAAACTACCAGAGTAAATATCGCAAATCTTTTGATATGCGCTCAGCCAATTTTGCCAATCCAACAACATTCCTACTTCTGATATGCATATAGGATCTGAAACTATTTGGTAGTGGTGTTTACCGATTATATCGATTTCGAAATTATAAAAGACAATACTGACCCTAGGCTTTGACCTCAGAAAGCAATAAGCCAGAAGAAATGCCGAAAGGCAGTTTGTCAACGCGCTAATTATTCTGCACATCTACTGTCCTTGCAATACAAATAATACAAAACTAATGATATTAAATCGTTGGTTTTTCTAATGAAGTGTATCGAAAATAATTATAAAGTGAAAATAGTATAATAGTATATGTAATACTTTTTAACAGTCACTGGAAATAACTGAATAACAGGAAATTGGCGTCTGTCTAAAGAAAATATTTCTCCGTTAAATTCAGTCTTGAGAGTAAAGTCGATTAAGGTTTTCTTTGTGTATGTTTATTATTATTATTTTTATTATTACCAGCCACTTTTTACGAACGTTAATGCAAAGTTACCCGTTATACTAACATGCAAAGACAGGCACTAGATATCTCATTTGCAATCAGGGTGGCCTAATATATATACATATATACATATATACATAAATATATACGCACACAAATAGATAGATAGATAGATAGATAGACAGACAGACAGACAGACAGACAGACAGATAGATAGATAGATAGATAGATAGATAGATAGACAGACAGACAGATAGATAGATAGATAGATAGAGAGAGAGAGAGAGAGAGAGAGAGAGAGAGGTAGATAGACAGATAGATAGGCAGACAGACAGACAGAAGACAAACTTACTTATATACTTATATACATATACAGATACATACATTCAATAATATATAAAGTAGTATACGCAGGAAAAGAACTCACTTAATATTTATACACGCCTACACACGTACATATATGTGTGTATATGTATGTACCTAAGTATATGCATGTGTATGTAATGTTTATTGTTCGTAAATATGTCAAAACATTATACAGAAAGAAATGGAAGAACAAACTGCAGGGTATATTTGTTTGACGCTCAGGAGTAATGAGAAAGTGTTTTGACGTTTCGAGCCTCCGCTCTTCTTGAATAAGAAATAGCGAAAGAAGACAAATGGAGAGAGAAAATATGGAGACAAACAATACGTGTCTAAATTAAGGGTGTTATATGTTGAACTGTTTTATATGTAATGTTTACATATATAAATAACTGTATGCATATATATGCATATACATATATAAATATAAATGAGTGTGTGTATGTGTACATATACATACATATCTGTGTGTATGTCTCTCTCTCTGTCTATGTGCGTAAGACTGAGACATTGATCCCCTCATGTATGTTTTTGCATGTTAATAGAATATCACTGGAGTATGTGGAGAAGTAACTCAGGGCTCTATTCACGAGTGATGCTTGTATTCGATGCCAGATTTGTAGATGCTGACACATTAGCACCAGCTCCAGCATTCAATTATTTACAGAAGTGGAGAAGGTGAAACTAACTATCTTCAGTTCCATTTCCGTGCCTATTTTGACCTATTCTTTTATTTGTTTGAGTCATTTGACTGCGGGCATGCTGGAGCACCGCCTTTAATAAAAAAAAATCGACCCCAGGACTTATTCTTTGTGAGCTTAGTACTAATTCTATCCGTCACTTTTGCCGAAACGCTAAGTTACGGGGACGTAAACATACCAGTATCGGTTGCCAAGCGATGTTGAGGGAGCAAACACAGACACACAAAACATACACACACACACACACACACACACACACACATATATATATATATATATATACATAATATATATATATATGTAT
>NC_068989.1:52666599-52669960 GCF_001194135.2 Octopus bimaculoides
ATATATATATATATATATATATATATATACGACGGGCTTCTTTCAGTTTCTGTCTACCAACTCCACTCACAAGACTTTGGTCGGCCCAAGGATATAGTAGAAGACACTTTCCCAAGGTGCCACGCCGTGGAACGGAACCCGGAACCATGTGGTTGGTAAGAGCAGCCACTCCCACAATCATGAATGTTGTTTAAATTTCGAACGGGTACGATTTTAATACAAGCGACCATAATGAAGTAGCGTTACTCTGGAGCAGCGTTACTCGACGGATTGCGTGGCTCGGAAATCAGGCAGTCTCTCTTGGCTGACCTACTACTTCAAAATGACAGATGGCCGCACCTGCACTACGAGCATGCGATTAGAATGTTGCAGGAAAGGATCACAAGACGGATTGCTGAAGCCGAGTCAACCGGGGGGAAACCTATAGATAAAACGAGATGGTTGGGTACCATTCAGAATCTCAGTTGGTCGTGTTTGGGAAACCAGGTGGATGATCTAATGATGATTGCCTCTGTTAGGATCTATAGTTGACCTAGAAAATGTAGTCGAGAATGGATGGATGGGTGCATCTATATGTATATGTATAGTTCAATATTTCGTAATATCACAAAATGTAGTAGTTACAAGTTATTTCTATCGCATATCATACAGACAGAATGCTTTAAAAATAAATTATGTAAAACGTACTTGATGACTCATTGTATATATTAAATATTCGTACACATACTTTTTTTCTGATTTTAACAGGAACTTATCTATTCACTAAATCGTGTGGCAAGTGAATTTATTTATCTGGAAAATTCAGAACATTTGTAAATTTTTTAGGTACACGTTACTTACAAATGTATTTAATTTCAATGTTTTTCGTGACAAGAAAAATCACACCACCTCAGTGATTATATAGTTGATTTGAGCTTTTAACAAGCGGATATGATGCATAAGTTGAAGAATCGGAAATTCTGAAACGTAGAATAGTTTAAATAGGAATGAAACGGAAGCCGTTATCGTAGTAGTATTGTTATATTTTTTCAGTGACGCTTCGTTTTTATCTAAATGATGGAAATGATGCGGTGTCTTTGAATATTAGTCGTGGGTTAATGAAACAAAGCGAACCCTATGATGGAAGGTTATGAACAACATTCTGACAACTTATGCTGGAAATTCAATTCATGACAAACCGCTGAACATAATGTCTATGTATTATCGAGAAAGTGTGTTTGATAATGTCTAGTACCTTTAATCTAAGGAAGAACTACGCAAGGGATGCATGTAGGGAAAATATCTTCAATTATCTAGCATGATTTTTATGGGCTTTGTTTATTGGCAGTGTAACAACTCTCTAGCTATATTTATAATCATCCAATGGCGGCAGGAAATGAGATTGATTGATACTAGCCATTTATAATAGGGGTAATAACTACATATTTAATTAATAAATGGCTGATTTTATTATTTCCAACACTTTCAAATTCAAAATCAACAGCTAACGATTTAATAACATTGTGTCGCTAGATCACTAACGTATTTATCGGTGTGACTTTATGGATTCCCTTTTAAGAATTGCTCGGTTTTCAACGTCGTTATCTCATGTTAAATAATCATTTACTATTTCTTGTAAACAAGTGGTGTTTAACAGATGGCTAGCGCATTTTAATTATTTCAATAAACTTTTCTTCTCCAGCTGATTCATATCAGAAGGTAATAATGTTGTAGGTCATCTATATACTACATATTGTTCAACATTCTGTTTAGCAGAAAGTTAGTCAATAGTTCGGTTGTTTGAAGCACGGAGAAGCGTATTGATTGAATAAGACATGGTTTTATATTTCAAACAAATAAAACTATACCATCCATTATGCACCTATTCAATTTCTAGCCTACGGCAAATCCTCTAAGTGGTGATTCACACAATTAGAAATAATATCCAAATAACATTCAAAAGACATTCTACGGTCAAAAGAACAAAATAATCATCTGAAATTAAGACAGCGCTGTCAAAGCTTAAGCGATTTTCTTCATCGATGGGTTCGATCGCAGGCATGATGTAAAGCAATAACAACCACGATGACCACAACTTATTAGCATTAAAAACATCACTTACTAAATATATATATATATATATATGTAAATAAGTATTTAAATATTTACATTTATATATATATATATATATATATATATATATATATATATATATACGAGGGGGACACCGAAAAGAATTCAGAATTTTGTAATATCTTATCCACTTAGTTTTAAATGTTTACTTTTTATCGTCTTCAAAGTGTTCTGCCTTTGAAGCAATGAATCAGTCCAGGTGCGTTTCCCACTATTCGAAGCAGTGTTGGAACTCTTACAAAGTGATGCCCATTAACACCTCCGTCGTATTTTTCTTCACCACCTCCACATCTGCAAATTGAGTAGCACGAGCTTTCGTCACCAGTGATGACCTTCGAAAAAAAGGTCTGGATCAACTTCCAACTGTTTCTGTCAGTTCACGACAAGAATTTAGTTGTGACTTCTTTTGTTCTTCCGAGAGTAAGCGAGGCACATATTCTTTACATTCGGAATTCCTCGCTCAAAATTCATTGGTAGGAGCCCCAGGACATACCAGTCACATCAAAAGTTCATCAATTCTTTGGTGATAGTCCTCCAAGATCAGTTCATGAATTTTCATTCGTGCGAGAAGTCGACGGTCCTCTTGAACGAGGTTGGTCTTGAAGCAACAAGTAACCATACCGAAAGTGTAGAAACCACTCGTGAACTTACATGTGTTTTATTCATGTCAGTGTCCTTGTAAGCTCTTTGAAGTATGACAGCTGTATAGGCCGCCGTTCTCCTCAGCAGAAAACAGAATTTCACGGAAGCACGCTGCTCCTTCGTTTTAGCCATCGCAAAATCGCCGAACAGGGGAAAAGCACAGCAAAGCAAGGATGTACTACGCGGCGTACGATTTCAGTAAAGAAGGCCGGTCGACAGACTGATGCATGAGGGTCGCATCAAGTGGGTTCTAGCGGCGGAAGCCGAAACTACATCAGGCTTGTCCTACAGAGAATTTTCTGGTTAGTTTTGGGCACGCCCACGTATATATATATGTGGGGGGGGGGAGGTGAGAGAGCGTGTGCGTGTGTGTGTGTGTCTGTCTGTCTGTGCACGCGCTTGTGTGTATGTATTTTAAAATTCATATATGTACATATATGTATATATATATATGTTTATATATATATATATATATATCTATATATATATATATATATATATAAGCAATGTTAATTCTCTAAATGAAGTATTAACAGTAACTGCACGATGAAGTGTAGTATATTGCCACTTAAGTGTGGCTGACCCCTAGGGGTGGATGTTACTGTTG
>NC_068989.1:52670672-52673318 GCF_001194135.2 Octopus bimaculoides
ATATATACACGTACATATATGTTTGTATATGTATAAAGCATAAACACATGAATACAAAATATGTATACATGCATACATAAATGCGTACACACATGCATACATACATACATACATACATATATACATACATACATACATACATACATACATACATACATGTGTACGAAATTGCGTGCGCGTATCCACAACTGCATTTTCTGAAAAGATTTTTTGTTTTAAATAGTCGAAACGAACAACACGATGTAATAAATATCGAATAAATAACAAACACATCTCACACTTTGATATCCTGATCTGACAGAAGCACATATCCAAAATGAGAAACTATGCGCAATAGGTTAGTTCAAACATGTGATGGTTATTAAAAATATGTTAAATAATCCGAATCATTACAAAAGCGAATTCCTTTATAAGCCATCCGTTTGATCATGAATGAATCTTATGATATTATATTACTTACGTTACTTATGCTATAGCAGCAAATATTTCTATTTTACTTTTGAAGAATGCTAATGTTCAGTTGAGACAAACAATTTTTCCTTGTATCTAACAATATCCTTTGCAATTATGACACGAACATCGTATGATTGCACATAGATCTATGCGAGCAGTTCTATGACTGTTTGCATAAATGAGTATTTGTGAGCAAGCACTATGTAAATTTAAATATTTTTATATGAATATGTGTGAATTCAAGTAGGTATATATGTATATATATATATATATATATATGCACACATATATATATACGCACACATATATATATATATATATATATACACACATATATATATATACATATGTGTGTATGCATATCTCTATCAATGTCTCTTTACATAAATCTGTGTGTGTGTGTGTGTGTGGTAAATGAAAATGGAAGAAAGAAGAGACGAACATTTTTATTAATCACTGCAATTGTTTCGACACATGTAGTATTGATCCTTCACGGGTGGGATATTTTACAACTGGTTCAGGAGTATCCGACGGTGTAGATTTGTCTCTTCGGGTGGTAAACAGATACAAGTCGGTAAAACATGTTAAAATAAGATTTCTCCAATGTATCTTCTCATTTCTTGTAATGAAAAGCAGCAAATTAAAGGATATAGCTTCGTTTATATAAACGATCTGTTATAAAATAACAGATGCAAAAAGAAACGAACACGCAATACAGCGAAAAAGTATTTAAAATAACTGTTAACGGATATGGATGTATAAACGCTCTCGCGTAAGTTGTATGGCGCACGTACACTCGCTGATGCCAGCATCCACGAAGATGTAAGGATATGTATACATTTGGTTTGGTGCTCATACTTTCACATAGCAAGTTAAATAGCTACTTGGTGTTTATAAGAATGGAGAGGTTAAAGCTAGGCTTAATTCATTCATACCTTTTAGTAAGTTTTGTTAACAGTTACTCAAGTTCATTTTCACTGCATTGTGCGAAAGTACATTTATATGCGTGTAGGCATCTTGAAATTCTTTCAGAAATGTTATTAATGATCTTCTCATTGGTCCACAGAATAGACAGGGATTCTTCGGAGCAGAGCTGGCATCTCATGGAAATGATATTATACGGTTTTGCGTGGATTATTATGGGCAAAGTTATGCTATACCTAATTTCATTTTCCTTCAGCCGCCTTAAAATATCGGCCAAAGATGTTGAATGTCTCTTATTGATTCTCTTGAAGCTGGCGACATGGTTACAATAATGGTTTTGAATGAATCAGACGTTTGCCCAGCGTAAACATACGGTCCTCCCTTTCTGTGCACGGTATATTTATATACAAAATTCGTACTGATACAGATGTTCATCAATTGGCACACAAAACCATATAATATCATATCCAGGAGATGCCTGCTCTGTTCCGACGAATCCCTGTCTATTTTGTGGACCAATGAGAAGATCATTAATAGAATTTCTGAAAGACTCCCAAGATGCCTACATGCATATAAATGTACTCTCGCACAATGCAGTGAGAATGAATTTGAGTAACTGTTAGCATAATTTACTCAGGATATGTTTCATTTTGTTCAAGATGATCTCCACCCTCTCCAGCCTTCTAATTTTTTGCGTTGGAGTAACTGGGTGCCTCACAGGTCTCAGTACGATTTCATTTTCAAGTTTTCTCTCACCGCTCTTGGAACTTTCATTGCAGAAACATTTCTCTTACGCACCAAACGTCATATGGATTGAGTTGAATCTCTTCTGATTGCTTTTTTCAACTCCATTTTGAAATGAAGATCCCTCTTGCTGTTATGACCTCCTGATCCAGTTTTCCTTTCTACTATTTCCTCTTTCCCAAACTTATTCACAATTCTCGCGATGGTTCTTGAATGGACTTTGAAGATGGAAGCCAGAGAATGAATGTTGGCACAATTACTGAATGATCTTATCCTTCTCAACATTGCTCATTTGGGAAGACATGGTAAAGCTGACACGTAACAATTTAAACCTGTTCTCTTCCTAACTAAATATCTTGGATAATGGTAAATTGCAAATCGATATATTTATTGGTTTTGAAAAATTTTAATAATTTGTGAGAGTGACACTTTTGCTGTTACAGCCGGTATATATACGCAGAGAGAGAGAATAAGAGAGTGAGTGATATATATATATATATATATATATATATATATAGAGAGAGA
>NC_068989.1:52673328-52674601 GCF_001194135.2 Octopus bimaculoides
ATAGATAGATAGATAGATAGATAGATAGATAGATAGATAGATAGATAGATAGATAGATAACCTTAATCTCTCTATTGTGTGATTTTTTTTCAGGTAACAAGCAATTGTTTTCTACCTTTAAGAACAGTTTACCAATGTCAGAATGTACCAATGGCCGGTGCATTATGATATAATATTTACCTTGCGCCACAGTACGAGCTTAGCATTGACTGAATGCTGCTTATTGCGGAAGCAGCTATCAATCGTGAACGAATTACTATTTATGCAAATCGGGCTGCTCTGGAATGCAAACACACTGCGTCTAGTAACTATAGATGGTTCTTTGCTATATTACCCTCACCGGACAAATCAAATAGTAGCGTTTTCCTTTTTTCTGTCTCTGATTCACATTAAGAGACATTGAAAACTGGTCAAATAGATAAATATTTCTGTATAAAGAGTAAAAGTAGATGACATTTTTTTTATTCTTCTCACAATATAGAGACTATTTCGGTGTACTGCGTTAAAAGGTTTACATTGTTTGACACACAAGCAATTTGTGTGTGTGTGTGTGTGTGTGTGTGTGTGTGTGTGTGTGTGTGTGTGTGTGTGTGTGTGTGTGTGTGTGTGTGTGTGTGTGTGTGTACGTATGTCTGTGTGTATGCGTGTGTACGTATGTGTGTATGTTATTACTTTTGCTTTAATATGTTGGCTTACAACACCAACATGACAGTATTCATCCATTATCTCTTTTATTGCGTTATCTTTTATATTAGCAGTCCTTTATGGTTTATGGTCAACATTAAAGTTCCTCGGCCCACCGATGTTTCAGGATGGTTCAGTGTCCAGATATGGATGAAATGACTGGAGGTGGCGTATGCTACATTAATGTCCTCATAAGCAAAGAAAATATGGTTATTGCTTTGTATCTGGGGTCATAACTGAAGCTCGCAAAGGCTTAACCCAATTTTCTTTTCTTAATGGGAGGTTTGTGTATGAACGCACACACACGCGCTAACGCTCACACACAAGCAAAACAAACAAGCATACTTAAAAACACAAACACTCACGCATATATGTATGTGTATGCGGGTGTATGTGTGTTAAACCTATGATTAAATGAAATCAGTTAAACTACAGTTTTTAAACTTTTAGGTTTTGAGTTTATACAGATGCTTGTGTGCGTGTGTATGTCTGTGTGTTTGTGTGTGCGTGTTGTGTATATTATGTGTGTATGTATAATATATAAATATATATATATATATATATATATATATATATATATATATATATA
>NC_068989.1:52674731-52677475 GCF_001194135.2 Octopus bimaculoides
GTATATATATACTTATATATATATATATACACACACGCAGACACACATAGACACACACACACATAGACGCACACACATGCACACATACACAGGCATACACACACAGAGACACACACATACATAAATACATACATACATACATATATATATATATATATAATTACTTATTTGATTTTTATTTACCTTCGAGCAATGCAGATAATACCAGACTGGTTTGGTACATCAACTTAAGTACCTTAATCAACTGAATCTTAATTATTTCTTATATAAAGATATATATATCTTTAAAGACCTATAGGCACGTGGTACTTCGTTATTAGAATGCAGTATACTATAAGGTATACAAAATGTTTTCATAAATCAGTACCACGTTCTATTCCTCAACGGTGCTCTTACATTATTTTGTTAAGGTCATTTCTACGGCTGTGTGGTAAGTAGCTTGCTTACCAACCACATGGTTCCGGGTTCAGTCCCACTGCGTGGCACCTTGGGCAAGTGTCTTCTACTATAGCTTCGGGCCGACCAAACCCTTGTGAGTGGATTTGGTAGACGGAAACTGAAAGAAACCCGTCGTATATATGTATATATATATATATGTGTGTGCTTGTGCGTCTGTGTTTTCCCTCCCACCGTCGCTTGACAACTGATGCTGGTGTGTTTACGTCCCCATAACTTAGCGGTTCGGCAAAAAGAGAGCGATAGAATAAGTACTAGGCTTAAAAGAATAAGTCCTGGGGTCGATTTTCTCGACTAAAGGCGGTGCTCCAGTATGGCTGCAGTCAAATGACTGAAACGAGTAAAAGAGTAAAAGAGTTAAAAGAATAGATATTCTATAGAACTCAGCTAGCTCTGATTTTTGTTACAACGTTTCGTATCGAGACGTCAGATGTAAACAGAAAACGTGATCGAAGTGGGTAATTAGTGTTTACATCTGATGTCTCAGTACGAAACGTTGTAGCAAAAATCAGCGCTGCCTACAAATTCTATGAAAACATTTAGTATACCTTATAGTATATTGTGATTGCATAAAGAAGTACCGCGTACTTACGAATCTTTAATGTTTACATATCAGACCCAGGAATGCGTCTAATATATAAATTGGTATAACCAGTAAATTAATGTCGTTGTATGCGGTTACTATATAAGCAAAATGATCGGAGGCAATGGGTTATATGAGTGCTAAATAAAGAGCAACAACCCCAAAATATGCCATATATACTCATTACCGACTTTTGTGTCCGATCTCATTGCTTGTTTACAGCTGATGTCTCGCTACGAAACGTAGCAAAAATCATTGCCGGCTTATAAGTTCCATAGAACATCTGTTGAAATAATCTTAACAAAATATATATCTTTATATTATATTATGTTATATTATATTATATTATATTATATTATATACATTTCGATATTCACTTTTCCCACAGAATGACGGAGGTTATGCTGACAAGTATCATTTCTCGTTCATTATTTTCCAGAAAACCTATTGTCACAAAACCAACTTAAAGCAATCACTAATTAAAACTAAAAGAAACTCGAATTTAGCGTCTGTATACTTTTGTCGATGTTGTGATAAAATAATTTATATTTTATAAATAACATATAATGTAGTAGAAAATCTAAAATAAATTTTGTTTCATTTCCGTTTTTATGTTATTCACTTTAGAATCTAGACAGATGTAAATATATCGTTAAAAATCTGTGAAATTATATAAAATACATTTATACTTATCTAATACATATCTCGTTCTACCTGAAGTATGCATTAAGTATATACGTGCGTGAGTATGTGCGCGTGCGTTACCTTTATCGGCATATATTTTTTTATTGATGTTCCATTGATTAAAACTCGGGCGGCGCTATGAGAATACAAACTGAAATTCGTTTCTGAATGTGTGTGTGTGTGTTTGTGTGTTTGTGTGTGTGTGTGAGTGTGTGCGTGTGTGTGTGTGTGTGTGTGTGTGCGTGTGTTTGTGTGTGCGCGCGCGCGTGTGTTTGTGTGTGTAGATAGATAGACAGATAGATAGACAGATAGACAGACAGACTGACAGATAGATAGATAGATAGATAGATAGATAGATAGATAGATAGATAGATAGATAGATAGACGGACAGACAGACAGACAGACAGACGGACGGACGGACGGACGGACGGACGGACAGACGGACGGACGGGCGGACGGACAGACGGATGGACGGACAGACAGACAGCAGACAAGCAGACAGACAGGTTGTAAGATAGATTTTACCATTTTTTTCTCAGAGTATGCATATATCTACGTGCGTATATGTGTATGTGTGCTTGTGTGTTCTGATGGCTGTATGCGTTGATCAAATGGGTTAACCCCGGAATTAATGACATGTCTACCGAGATTATGATGCAATGTGACCGTGTAGTGGTTGGCTTTGAGACCACACTAATCCTCAACGTGTAGAATGTTTCATCAGTGCCATGAAATCGGGAGAATGCTATGCTTTTTTCAGTGTATGTGGGAAAAAATTACAATTTCCGCAACTCCCATAAAGTTTATTTGCTTGACTACATTTTTGCCAAATTATGGTTGAATCACCAACAAATACATGTATTCTTTATCAGAGTTCCAGAAATATCACCAACATGATCTTTACCATCACGTGATTTCAAAAGAAGATTCAGCAGCAGTCAATCCTTATACATATTTATACACACACAGATACACATATGTGTATGCATACACACACACACCTACACACACACACACACA
>NC_068989.1:52677485-52679253 GCF_001194135.2 Octopus bimaculoides
TATATATATATATATATATATATATATATGTCTGCTTGTGTGGTAAAAGAGAACGAGAGAGAGAGAGAAGCAAAGTGTGATGACAAAGGAAGTGGACCTCAGCATGGTTAGGAATAGACGACTATAATCAATAAATGACGCAGGCATGGAGACTTACATTGAATACATTAAGAATCTGAGTCAACAATTCGCTGATCGCTGCACGGCTTCAGCTTGTGCAAGTCTAGTCCGTGTAGCACTATCGATTACAGAAGTTTGAAAACAAAAACGCGGATGGGCAGAAAAATTTCTCTTCTGCGTTAGCTCCTTCGAAAAGAAGAACTTTTTCAGGCTTGGTTGTAAGACCTTGGTAAAAGCAATTCTATCATATGTTGGTTAAAATAATGTGTAGATATATATAAAATAAATTTATTCAAAATATATCTAAAAGCACAATTGTGAATAAATGATTAAATATATAAATATATGATTACTCAAAAATAAGAATGAGAATGAAAAGACGAGAAATTCAAGAAACTGAAAATTAAAACAAAATAATAATAATTCCGAAAATCCCTAATATTTAAACGTTTTCAAATTGAAAACGAATCAAATGATTGATTAACATTGAAAGTAAACGTTAAACGTAAAATTATAAGTAACAAGGTAGTGAAATTTCCTAAATTAAAAGGTGAACGATATACAAAGTTGAAATCAAAATTATGATTTTAAAGTAGTACATGAAAACATAATTTCAAAATTTGTTAAAAATAAGAAGTTATAAATAAAATGAAAATCAAATCAAAAAGTAAAAATAAATGCTAAGATTGTAATAACGTATTACAATTACGAATTTAAAATTAAATTTAAAATATTTATGTTAGTAATATAAAAACTTTAAAAATTTATATGAAAGTTTTGCATTTAAAAGTTATTTTTATATTCAGCAAATATTCAGTTTTTATAGATAAGAAATATATACAATTAAAGATAAAACGTAAAAAAAATAGAAGTTAAATTGATAAATTGATGTTACAAAACTTAAAATAAAATTAGATGAAACATGATATTAAAGTTATAAGAGTCTTAAGATGTGAGAAAAAGGAAATATGCAATACATATATGTACACACTTGTACGACTAAACACCAATGCATGTATGTATACGCCTATACACACATATATACGCATGTATATGTATATACATGCACATCTATGATTCACTGACACATCCACCACATACACATACATACTCATATAGAAAAGCGGGCATAAGTGCACACCCTCTAGACAAAAGTGAAAATACGAAAATATGAAAATACCAAAAATATTTTAGATCAAACAAAAAATACGAAAATATAGGCAATATACCTATTATATATAAGCAATTATCTATATATATAAAAATGAGAATGTGTGTCTGTCTGTCTGTCTGTCGGTCTGTCTGTCTGTCTGTCTGTCTGTGTGAATCCCTAAAACTCGAGAACTACGCAACCAATTTCATTCAAATTTTACACATGCCTTACTTAGGGTTCCAGTTGTGTTCTAGTCAAAAAAAAATTATTAACTTCTTGCAGAGTTCGAGCACACGGCAACATAATATCTCCTCCACTATTTAAGTATTACGTGTCAAAAGTGAAACAAAAACACTCATGTCAAATACTTTCACTTTAAAAATGAAACTATTCCACTAACTGAAACAATCACATTTCGATACTGTAGTGACAGATACTTTCACAGAGAGAGAAAGAGAGAAAGAGAGAGACAGAAAGAGAGAGAGAGATGTGTAT
>NC_068989.1:52681547-52682667 GCF_001194135.2 Octopus bimaculoides
ATATATATATATAAGCAATGTTATATATATATATATATATGTATGTATGTATGTATGTATGTATGTATGTATGTATATATATATATTGCTCCAATTGTTTTCACACGTACTTTTACATTTGTGAAAATATTGACCCTTTTGCTCTCTGTTTATATGTATGTGCATGCATTCTAGTGGATATGACTCATACGAGTGTGTATGTATATACATATACATGATTATATGTTTGTATATGTGTATACTTTCTTCCTTTAAGAGGGGAAAAAGTTATGTATATCAATATCGACCGTTTTGGCAGTGTTGAAATTACGTTTGTATGTATATGAATATATATATATATATATATATATATATATATATATATATATATATATACATATATACAGGAAGTGAGCAAGGAACGAGACTTGTATCTCGTTTACTTCATGTTAACGAACGAGACCTGTAATGTCGTTGGCTTCCTGTTAAAAAGAGAAAAAGGAAAATCGAACGGGGTGGGAGCTCAGAACGCAGCAACGGCATTGCGTGGATAGTACAAAATACGAGAGAGCTGCATACGGTGGACGTTTGGACAATCGAGGACTGAACATGAAGTTCTTTGGGTATTATACATTTTGTTACATAATTTCATCTTTGAATATTAATTCACTGATTGAACGATTTCTGTTGTTGCGTTCAGAAGTTCACCCCTTTTACACATACGAATTTGCCTGATCGTAACAATATACATATGTGCATTTTTTCGGTATGTGTGCGTACCTATGTGTATATTTCATTTTTATCTCACATCTTAATACTTATCGTTAATGTCATATTTCATCTCACTTTATTTTAGGGTTTTTAACTTCAATTTAAAATATTATTTTCTATTTCTAATCGTTTACATTTAAGTATATATCTAATACACATGCATGGACAAAGAAAAAATGCGCGCGTGCGTGCGTGCGTGCGTGCACATCCCTCCTCCGCACACACAGCTGTGTGGTAAGAAGCTCGGATCCAAACCACATGGTTCTGGGTGCATTCCCATTGCGTGTCACCTTATTAGTGGAATTGGTAGAAGGAAACCGAAAGACGTCCGTCATATATATATATATATATATATATATATATATATATA
>NC_068989.1:52682990-52686821 GCF_001194135.2 Octopus bimaculoides
TGTGTGTGTGTGTGTGTGTGTGTGTGTGTGTGTGTGTGTGTGTGTGTTTGTGTGTGTGTGTGTATGGTTGTATGTATGTATGTATGCATGTATGTATGTATATGTTCGTGTGTGTCCCCGCCATCGTTTGACAACCGATGTTAGTATATTTCTATTCCTGTAACAGCAGTTTGGCAAGAGGGGGGATAGAATAAGTACTAGGCTTACAAAGAATAAGCTCTGGGGTCGATTTGCTCGACTGAACGCAGTGGTCCTGCATAGCTGCAATCAAATGACTGAAAGAAGTAAAATAGCAAAATAATAAAGAATATAGAATATAAAATAAAAAAATTATTTCTAGAAGCAATTAAAAAATTTTTAGATTAGATAAAATTTATATATATATATATGTGTGTGTGTGTGTGTGTGTGTATGTGAAGATATATATGTGTGTGTGTGTGTGTCTGTGTGTGTGTGTGTGTGTGTGTGTGTGTGTGTGTGTATTATCTAAAATATATTCTTTATATTGCGTATAGAAATAATGTTTATTTTTATTTCTAAATTTCTAATTTCTAAAAGCTTCTGTCTGTGTAACTGATAATTCCAAAGTTTGGTGTAAGTCCTTCTTGGATTTTCCAGATGTAAATTACTGCGTACCTTCCCCGCCTTCGTTCTATGGAGCTACGTCTTAACGTTTCAGTTTCTCCCAGTAGCTGACACGTCACACTGAGATTATCTTCTTTGTGTTGCTTCGTTGGATTTCTTCGAGTTCCGTCGTTAATCTTGCACTGTTTGTGACTATAGTAGGGAGCAATAATCTAAACGGCTGAGGAAAAATATCCTCCAGACCATCATAGTTTCTTGATCTCTTGTTCTGAAAGTTAGAAGGATCCGTCCAGTCAACCGTGTGCATTTTATTGCCAATTTAGTAATATGCACGTAGAAAGACACAACATCTCTCATGTCCTTTTATTTATACACAAATTTTTGAAGATAAAATCGTAATTACGATTACCGTTCTTATTCGAAAGTAAATAACTAACAGACTTTAGATAAATTTTGTAAACAAATTTAAATGTTATTACCTGAATCATTTTACATTCTGCCATTCCTAAAACACGTTTAAATCTTATTTAAATCTTGGGATTAATTTAAATTGAATTCTTTAATAAATATTTACTACTGAATAAAATCTGTTTGAAATGAAACATTTTATAGACTATAATATCAAGACAAATAATAGCTGTATCTAATGATGGTACAAGCAAGTAAAATTTTATTAATAGTTAAAGCAAGTAATGGTTCAATTAAGAGAATATAATACTAAATGTATCTAGTCGAAAATTTATGTTTAAATGCATTTATATATAATAACGTCTTACGTTGATAACAGCCTTGAATATAATATGCTGGGTAGAATAGTGCCTTTATGTTTGCGAAGAACAAGTTATCAATGAATATTTGAATGACCAAGAGTAAAACTGCGTAATGTAAGAAAATTCCATTTCATGCTTACAAAGATTTAAAATCAATAAAAAGCTGGTGTCTAAATTGCCACATATTACTAAAAGCAATCTGGAATATATTAACAGTGGTATTATCATATTTAAATGCTATGCATTCTCATTGAGAATATTTAAGTAAGATTCAGAATAAAATTCAGCTGCTGTAAAATACAAAACATTTATATGGATGAACAATATCCCTATAGAAATACCATTTATTAAAGGCTATGTGAAACTTAATGTGGTGAATTTAAGGTCATTGATTTGGGAAAAGATCTAATGAATGATGTCAAGAGGAAACTATAAAGATATCTAATGGAATAAATTTGAAAATATTAATTATGAGAAAAATGCGAATGGCTTGATTTAAAAAGAAATTTAGAACTTAAATTTTGAATTGATAAAATCTTAAGCATACTGAAATTCCACAAACGGATAAATCATAAAATGCATTTCTTTCTCTTTTATTTTTTGTTTCTATCTTAGACTGGCGGTCGTTTGAGGCAAGATTCTTGATGTGAAATCGTATACTGAGACATATATCATTGTGGAGATTGCGAATGGCAACGATAGTAACCTTACGAAATTAGGTGGTAGACTGACTTACTAGCCAATCAAGCTATTGGTAAATGTTTAAATAGTTAACTGATGATGATGATGATGATGATGATGATGATGATGATGATGATGATGATGATGAAGAAGAAGAAGAAGAAGAAGAAGAAGAAGAAGAAGAAGAAGAAGAAGAAGAAGAAGAAGAAGAAGAAGAAGAAGAAGAAGAAGAAGAAGAAGAAGAAGAAGAAGAAGAAGAAGAAGAAGAAGAAGAAGAAGAAGAAGAAGAAGAAGAAGAAGAAGAAATACGACGTGAAAATCATCGTTTGCACGCATAGAAAAGAAATATATCTGGTTATATATGCGAGGAAATAAAAATAAACCTTGAAAATCACAAAACAACGTTAGTTGTTACGAGTAGAAGTCAGACTGGTAATGCACATGTTTAGAAACTAGAATTTAATATAGTAAAAAAAAATCAACGTTGAAGTATTGGAATTAAATACAAATACACCAAGCAAAAAATAATAAACGTCAGTTCAAAGGAAATTGCATTATAATGAATGAAGAACTATATAATGAAAGATTATGAAAATTTATAAACATGAACTGAAATAAAGTAGGAAAACTAATTACAATATGATATTGCACCTATATCTAATATTATGGTTGGTACACAATTAAGCATAACGGAAGACATTGGGGAATGAGAAGTAAATCTTGTGTATGAAGGTACATAGTCAGTTAAATTTGAAGTTGCTGAATCTCAGTTGTAGAGTGTTGACTACAAGAACATTAGTTTAATGAATTTGAATAAATAGAAAGTTGGTTTTATTTGAACTTTAAGAAATAAGTTCATATTCAAATGAATATAATGACTTGAGACACGAACTGAATCGAAGTTTAAATGAAATAAAGATAGAGCGGTATTATAATTAAAATTACATTTTATAACTTGAACTTTTGTCTATAATAATTTTGTAAATGATTGACGTTATAATTACAGAAAACTTATTAAGAAACTGGAGAGAAAAATAAAAGGAAAACATGAGATGCTATTAGAATACGGGAAAATTTTCTTTTTCAGAATATGTTTATAAATATTTTAAAAGTAGAAAGTATTTAAAGTCCTCAATATCCTATCATTGTAAGATGGGACGAATTATGAGTGTCAATTTATAAATTAAAATCGGGAGAAAAGAATTTCATATGCTAGACTGACGTTTCCTTTTTTGCGTATGATTTGAAAAAATACCTTAACATTTTCTTCTCAAACATACGCTAGTTAATGGCTCTTCCACCCTGGTTTATAGGTAATTGTATATTTGAGAAGTTTGTTTTGGTTTGGTTTGTCTGTTGGTTTTTGTAAAGAGACGGTGAGTAAACCTAGAGTTTAGTTGATATTTGCGGTGAGTTCTATTTCAATACCTTTGTAAACATTAATATTGAGCAATGAGTAAAAGAGTAAAGAGAATAAATTACCGAATATAGAAACATATTTTATGGTGTGACCCACTGTTTAACTGAGGACGTTTTAGAATGAAATTTATTTTTAAAAAACTACCCAGATATTTCCGCCTTACGTCACAAACATTGCAATGTACTAAAGCTCGAAAAAGCTTGTTTTTCAATCGCACGCAGGTTTACTATCTCGACTCACATTATCCTGGTTATATACTACACACGCTCACATACATACAGTATATATGTGAATGAGATTAAACCAGTGAAATGTTGGATGTATTAATCTCTAATGCGGACATGACATCCTTCAAATGACTATATATATATATAT
>NC_068989.1:52687006-52691222 GCF_001194135.2 Octopus bimaculoides
GTGTGTGTGTGTGTGTGTGTGTGTGTGTGCGTGTGTATGTATGTATGTATGTATGTATATATATAAATATACAAATAATATGTAAGTATATGCATATATACGTACATGTATGTATATACCTACATCTACATGTATATATAGATGCATACGTCACAAAAACAGAGCACAGAAAACAAACAGGCCACATAGAGAATATTTCCTTCATCAGCTGCCCCTATTCTAAACTAAGCGTTTCGAAGAGTTAGGGCAGGACGCATTGCTAGAATGGCTCTTTCCGCGGAAACAAATTAAATTTGTAATGCAGAGGAATATAGTGGCGAACAGAAAACACGACAAGAAAACGAAACAGTGAAAATAAACAAGAAGGGCAGACGTAAAAGAAATATCTGTATACTGAACGCTGTGATGTGACGTACTTGAGGGGAAGAGAGAAGAAAGTTCGTGCTAGCTTGGCAGTAGCCAAGAGAAGAAAGAAAGCAGTAGCCAGTTACATGTGGACTCGAATTTGATGTTTGTTCTCTAATCAATGTTTTTTTTATCTCTGTCTCAATTTCATTTCAGCACTTCTTTTTGCAGTCCTATAAACCGTTTTGTCTGCATAAAATAAGGCAAAAAATATTTGTCGTACATATATATATACATATTGAGGACATCAGCTGAAATGACCTTGGCTTTCGTTGGAGGAGGTATAGGGGTGGTTCTTGGTTTCTAGCTCAAAGTGATGAAGGGAACACTGATCCTGGCTAAGCAAACGTTCAAGGAAACCAGCTAGGTCTGCCTCCAGCAAAGTCAGATTCTCCTGTGATGTGATCAGACCGGTGCGCTTTTGATCTGTTGTCAGAAGGCGTGGAACCCACCGCGGAGAAACCTTCGTCATGTCACGATTATTATGCAAAATATTCTCAACTTTCTCTCAAAATATGCTAATAGCATTGGCTATTTGGTTCATAATCAATTGTCTGCCATCCATCACCATGTGGTGAACACGATTAATTTTCTTCCAGGTGTTGGCAGTCCCAAGAGGTCCACACCTTGGGTCATATTCATGACTCTATCTTACCTTCCTAAATTTGGATGCTCTCTTTTGCATTGTTGATAAAGCTGGAGCGTCATCCCTTAATGTAGCAATCATGTCAGCATGAATCTCTCTGGGGACTAAAGACTTTTCCGCAGGTACATGATAACACCACGATCACAAATTTGGCGATTTTCAACAGAAGTCACTACTAGTTACTTTTTAAGTTACTTTTGAACAGTCAAATATTAGTTTACTGGGAAGTAATAAGAAGAGTTCAAATTAAAGCACACACGATTTCACAGTACTAGCCTCACTCCTTCATACTCATTCAATGAACTTTTCAGCTCATCTTCGTATCACTCGTTCCACGGTTCGAAAAAGATTTCTTTCATTATGTGATTGAACTCCATCTCCAGTAGCCCATGGAAGGATCGATGTCAAGACGACTGTCATTTTAACTAAACAGACGTATCTTACCTTCATCTGCTTCTGTTTAATCTGATGTAACAGAAATAGACTCAGCACACCATTCCTCAAAATGTTAAATATCCAGTAAATATTTTATTTTGGGAAGTATTTACAAAAGATCTTGTCTAACACGGATTTGAAAAAATGTTAAACAAAACTAGAAACAAATACAAATGTTAAGGAAACACAACCAAACAACTTTTACATATAGGTATATCTCAGATTATATGTTTAAAGTGACAAAGTACTAAAAACATTATTTAACATATTAAATAAATCTATTGGAGATTTGTTCTAGAAAGATTATTCACAAATACATGAATAAAATGGTAAGAGGCCTTATACAGCAAAGAAATACTCTTACAAAATATTTACTGTGAGCCTACAAAAATATTCTGCTAAGAATCAAGGAAAATTAATATGAAACATGAACAAAAAAATACTTTCTGTCTACAAAGAAGCCAAAGAAATACAAAACAGCGGCTACAAAAGCATAGCAACAATGAAAACGAAGAAGCAGTAATCGTGAAATATATAAAATCTGAGCCGTGCTAGAACCGCAGAATTTAGGGTAAAACGGGGCCAAGAAAGGTGGAGGCTACGTGGTCAATACGGAAAAATGCTGTATAAAATGGAAATAGGCAAGCAAAAATTGCTATGGTGGCTGAGACGTGCCAGACTCAGATCAGAGAGTGAAACGTTTTTGGTTGCGGGACAGGATCGAAGTCCCGCCATAAAGAAATGGTTAAAAGTGTTTTATAAAGAAGAATACCATAATTGGAGTATATATCGCGAAGGTTAAAAGAACAGCTGAACATATTTTTCCTGGTCGCTCTACCTTATCCGAGAAAGAATGCATCCTCATGTATATGATGTTTAGATTTATATACACCGTTGGGTCATGCCAGCTCTGTGAAATATCTACAAAAAAGTTGGCAAATGCATACCCTCGAGAAAGTCACCGAGAAACAAATTGTAACTGTGCCCCACCTGCAAGGTGTTTATCTTGATATGGGATCACCATGTCGCGAACATATGTTTGTTATGCATGTGCCTGGTATACCTTTATCAAACGGGTAGTCATGATGGGTATATTGCGTTTCATATATTCTACCTTAGTGTCAATTTGATGGAACGCAGTGCTCTCTCACTCAATAATAATAATAATAATAATAATAATAATAATAATAATTTTTTTTTTTAAGAAAAAAAATGCTTTCTAATTGATGTATCAATACCAGCAGATGACACCGTTTCTCTAAAAGAAATGAAAAAACTTTCAAAATACAAAGACCTGGAAATAGAGATAACTCGAATGTGGAATCTAAAAACAGAAACAATTCCTATCATAGTAGGTGCCTTAGGTATAATTAAAAAATATTCAGACAAATACATAACAAAAACACCAGGACTTACAAATATATATAACATACAGAAAATTGCACAACTGGGTACTGCACATATTCTACGCAAAACACTTTCAATACAGTAAACATAAGAGCACCACAGCAAACCACAGCACATACCCAAGGCGCACAGAGCTGCGCTCGGTAGTGAAGTGAAAGCACGTTATAAAAATAAAACTACTGAACAATAATAATAATAATGAGACACTACACTAATTGGAATATTAAGCATGGAGCTATACTAAGGCTAACTACATGACAACGTACCAAAAACTTATCGTACGCTAAGAACAGCTTCCGTGTCTTGAGCAATATATTTTCAATTCAATACAATATTTCACGGTTCAATAGAGTAACTGAAACATTTCTCACGCAACATAGACCTTACACACTACGCACCTATTCGCATTACATATTCTATAGAAGGACCATATTCTATAGGTTAATAAATATATTCTATAGAAGGTTAATAAACTAGCATAAACCATGTTACATACAACACGCGCAACAGAACAAACACTAATGAAAATAAGAACTAAGACATTAAACACCATAAAAAAAAACTGATGTAGTAAACATACAGAACCAATCTCCTCCAATCCTCACACAATATGGATAAGAATACGATGCTGCACAAACCACAGGAAAAAGGTGATGCACTCCGTGGTAGTGTAGAAACTATGTAATACGGAGAGTAACAAACACCATGCAAAAGATTTCCTACAAGTTTTTTTTATACTTCAAAACTTGTATGATGACCGCGACATGTCTATTCATTTCTAACCCGTTCCCTCGTTTTTACTCGCCGAATTATATGATGACCGCATCGTGTCCACTCATTGTTAACCTATTCCCTCGATTTCGCCAGTCGAATTGTACGATGTCCTCGACGTGTCAAAACATTTGTGATCTGTTTCCTCGTTTTTTTCCCTACCATATGAAGTTTCTAGTTGAATAAATACTTTTTCGTTTGCATGAAACATCTGATTCTCTATTGTTACTTGAAATTCCATTAGAGAACTGGGGATACAACGTTCCGGGACTGTGCCCTCCTTCAAGTTCATTATATATCCATAGACACACTCACATACACACTCGCACGCATACAGACACACACATGCACACACGCACACACATACATACATACATACATACGTACGTACGTACGTACGTTCGTACATATATAGATACAAACATATATACGTATATAGATACAAACATATATACGTATATAGATACAAACATATATGGCATTTCAGAATGATCTGCATATTTGCATATCATCATTGTTACACTTAAACATCGAATATTCATCATATGTGTT
>NC_068989.1:52691971-52697436 GCF_001194135.2 Octopus bimaculoides
ATATATATATATCAGTGTGCTTGGATGTTTGTCTATAAAACGAAGAATTACCAAATCAAAAACAACCTTAACATTAACTTCAAAAGTGAACAAGAGTTAAAAAAGAAAGAAATAATGAGAAAATGTCAGCAAAGAAAAATATAACAGAACAACAAATGCAGCAACAATAGGAGTATTTGAAATCCTTCCATCAAGATAAAAATAAAGTTCAAACAGAAAATTAGGTTAACTTAATGTTAGTATAACATTTTTTATATCATCCATCTGCATTGTTTTATTCCAGTTTTTATTTACAGTTTTATTGATATTTTTCTTTTGTCTTGTTTTCTCACTTTTTACATTTATATAAGTTATACAGTTTGAGTTGTTCGTGATAAAGATGTTTTGATTAATTGATTTTTATTTTCGCTCAGTCCTTTTTAATAATCCACATTGTTTACCGACCTGCTTGAAAATCACATTTCCCATGAGAATGTTGTCAAATTTTCATTCTTAACAAATTTTAGTTTTCATTTCAAAAAGTGATACGAATTCATACTTTTTTTTAATTGAATGTTTATTTTTAAATTAATATTTTTGTTTCTGGGGTGTGTGTTTGCTTTTTATCATTTTTTGCTTTTTCTTTTCAGATATATTTTCTTTCTGTGTTTGCATATGTATGTGTGTATGCGTGTGTTTGCGTATGTATGAGTGTATTAGTATGTATGCATTCATGACTGACGCTATTAGAGTAATTTCTAAGGCGTAAGCAACTTATCACAGAAATAAACAAACTTAAAATAACTATAATGTTTTGAAAGTTTCAGTAATATCATTTGCATTGTTCTCCCCATCGATTTTACACGTTCCTTCTGAGAAGTTTATCTAAAATATTGAAGTTCAATGTAAACATTGGGAAACAAATACTTTAAAGTGTAAATCAAAGATATTACACGAAAGCCCAGAGGAATACAGATATACATACATATATGTGCGCATACGTGTATGTGTGTGGCTATGCATATGAACTTAAGTACTACATTATTAGCCTATCTAAGCGAATTTATCAATATATATGTGCTTGTGTATGTATTTCTGTATATATATATATATATATATATATATATGTATGTATGTGTGTACATGCATACATATATAAACACATGTATATATTCACATACATATATAGCTATGTGTATATATTTATATATGCATATATACATATATATATATATATATATATATATATATATATATATATATAATATTTTCATTATATTTATATGTGAAAGAAAGAAAGGAAGTGACAGCGAGACTGAAGAATAGAGTCAGGCAGAGAACAGATAGGGAAGATGAGTGACGACTGAATGAGAGAAAGTCAATAACAGTTACATGATAATGTGCTGCGCAAACAAACTATGTACTTGTGGTTCATGTCTTGCTTTGCGATAGTCTCTGCAACATGTTCTTCAGGAAGATACTTCCTAGCAACTCAGGCCTCCAGATAGCTGGAAGCATATACTGCAAGAATAGAATTTTCTTATTCTCGTCATCGGACAGGCCTGTGTATTATCTGTCTTGATCGAAAGTTACCCATTTTCATAAAATGGGGGTGGGGGACATTGTGCTCCACAAAGAACACTCGCCAACATACGTTATAAACATTCCGACAGAGAAATATCTCGGTAGCCGTACGGACTCCAAGAAATAACAACAATATCTCCTCTGCATGAAAGCTTACTTTCATGAGTTTAAGTAAAAGACAATTCATAATGCAATCTCAAAGGTACTCCGGAAATGAAACGATTATCTTTGACAGAATAGATGAAAGTCTCTCCACTCAGAGTTGATTTGAGGCAAAACAAGTACAAGATGCAACTTCGCAAGCATTATATAATCACGAATTATTTAGCAGTACCAGGGCAATAGGATTCAATAACAAGTAATATGTATGTGTAAGTGTATATATGTTTGTATATATACATATATTACACTGCCAAAGATCTCTAAAATCTCTCACACTCATACACACTTTATATAAATATCAAGTTAACTAAATCTTCACGTTTTGGCCATTGACTTTTTCGACCAGTTTCGCCGAGTTACCAAATGAGAGGATGAACAATGTAATAGAAATGCATCTTCAGGTAATAAATTTTCTTTTGGAAATAGGACAAATTCATAAATGTTCTCGGCTGTATTTGAGTTCATATATATTGTGTATGATTTATACTTCATGATATAACTCTCTCCTTTTTATTATTTTTTTTCGCAATTATATATGTTTATATATTTATGTATATAAGTAAAATATTTGATATACCTAATTTCCAAAGACGTGACATGCTTTGAGTGCCTGTGACTAGAGCTTCAGTCACTAGAACCTCTGAACGGTTTAATGTTACCTGAGGAGTAACTAAAATCATGTTGGCCTTCTAAAATCAGAGTAAGATAAGCTCTGGTTTGCATAATTCTGAACGGAAAGCAAGTCTCACAGAGAAGGACTGCACAATAATGAAATATATTATGTCTAAAACCATCGAACAACATCGGTGTTGGGTCATCCAGTAAATAATGCAGTTTTTCAATTGCATAAACTAAAATTCGGAATAAACTACCTGCATCAACTTGTTATAAAAGCAGGTGCTAATTTTACCTTGTCCTTATTCTTAGTGCAAGTTTTGAAGAGTGCAGTTTGATTTTAACAATTATTTTTCAAAGCGATAATGAAAGAGAAAAAGGAGCATATTTGACATATTTTGCTTTGAGAGTTCAATAAAGGCAACAATGCAACGGAAAATGCGAGGAATATTAATGCAGTGTATGGGGATTGGACAATAAGCGTAAGCCAGTGTCAACGGTAGTTCCAGAAAAATCCGAGCCAGAAAATACACCCAGAAGACGAGCCTCGTCCTGGAAGATCTGTAGAGCTCGACGAGGACGTCCTGCAAACTCTGGTGGAACAAAATCCCATCGTAACTGTTGAAGAACTAGCAGAAAAGCTTGGATTTGATCATTCAAGCATTCATCAACACCTGCGTGCTTAGTCAATGCGTTCCTCACAAGTTTCTGAGTTTATTCACGTTGAGAGAGTGAATGTGTGCTTTCTTTTCTGTCATGTATCATGAATGAACCTCTTTTGAACTGGATAGTGACTGGTGACGAGAAATGGGTTCTCTATAAAAATGACAAGCGCCGAAGACAGTGGGTAGGGAAAGGAGAAACATCGGCAACCCAGGTTAAAGAAGGTCTTCATCAACGTCAGGTGATGCTATCTGTTTGGTGGGATATGAAAGGTTTAGCTCACTTTGAATTTTTAGACCCAAACCAAGCGATAAGGAGATCCACTGTGAACAGCTTGAGCGGCTTAAATCAGCGCTAGAAGGAAAACGACCATCTTTGATTTCAAGACGAAAGGTGTTCTTCCGTCAGCATAATGTTCGGGTACATAGAGTGAGGATGACATTCCAGAGGTCGGAGCAGTTTGACTGGGAAACAATTCCCCACACACCATATTCACTGGACATTGCCCCATCTGATTATCATTTACTCCGCAGTCTTCAAAATCATTTGGATGGAAAAAGTATGAATTTTGTAGATGAGGTTAGAACAGTACTGGAGGAGTATTTTTCATCACGGGCAAGTGACCTTTGGAAGTGGCGGCTTTGCAAATCTTCCAGATTGATGGAAGAACATTGTAGAAAATGAAAGAGTATATTTTAGATTAAGAAAGAACTTTGTTTATCTTAATTTTGTAAAATAAAAGAAGTATAAGAAACTTCATTATATATGGGATGACCCAATAAAACCTAAGCTAAACTATCCCCTTGCCAATTCCGAATCAATTAAACTGCTCGTAGTTAACTTCATAAAGCTGGATACAAAGGGAGAGCTGCAACTGCTAAAGATTTCATGTCTCCGATTAATACTGATAAGCTGGAAAAAATAATGTATAGACTACTAAAAGTTGTCAACAGTCAATGAAGCAATGTCACCTCTGATGAATCGTTATTCACTCTTGTAACTTTGGAGAGAGACCAAAATGCCTTCAGTCATGACTGTTTGACCCTATTGTAAATAATGGACGTGTCTCTAATGATTTGTGAATATATATCACAGAATTTTCGTTACCTTTTGTTTGTTCGCTATGGTTAAGTTAACGCCATAGGTTATGTGCGCATATTGATTGATCATATGGTACAAACATTGCACGTTGAAGGTTGCAGAACAATCCAGAGGGATAATGCACCGATTTACACGTCGAATGTTTTTCACAATTGGGACAAAGAGCACAAAAGGGAAGTAGGTCACTTGGATTAACCTCCGCAATCACCGATTTTCAATGTAATAGAATGTGTTGTTTGTATTTTGGAGCAACAAGTGAAATGACACCATCGTCACTCAAATTTAAAAGGCAGATTTTACTTAGAGAATGGCTTAAAATGGCTCTAAAAATCTTCAGCTGCATTGGGATACAGAAATTTTAATGAAATTTCATTTAAGCAGAATAAACATATTACTGTTGTGACAACATTTAAACAATCTAAGTGGGAAAGAAGAATACGAAAAAACTATCTTGACATGGCCAAAGCTAGCAGGCTAGTAATTAATTCTAGGCAGAATTTTAACTCTCCCTGATTTTATTTGTCTTTTATATAGTGATTTAAAGCTTAAGGGGGCAACCAGCCTTTCTCTTGTAAGGAAAGGGAAGGGGTAAACATTATACATGGATATGGTTATAAGGATTCCTTTGGTCATAGTGACAACACAATTTTAGGTTGGGTTTTTTTACTACAACCAGACCAATTCATAATGTAGTAGGGGAAATTTAACATTAGGCATCTAGGTCATCAGGGCTTCTTTTTGAATATTGTTAATACTCGCTGTGTAGAAAGACCTTGTTATTATAGGAAATAATTCTCCCTTATTCCTGACATTTTAGATAAGAAAATACCGTAGATCTACATGCATGAATGCAAGCATATTTGTGTATTTGTTTCTTTGTCATATGTGTACGTATATAGATAGATTATAGTAAACCCGAGCGACAAAAACGACCGGTATCGAGAATGCTTATCAAGTCTTGCCAGTACTATGAACAGACATAGTCAACGAATAATAATAATAACATATAAGTTATATAATTGAAGTTCATTTTGGGATTGTGCGATCTGCAGGAATGATGATCAACCCTGTAAACATTATTTGCAGTAAAACAGGAGTTATTTACAACAGCTGAGAAATATAGGCTAGCGTTCATATAAATGAAGATATGTCTCATCAGGGGATTATTCTCTTTTCAACACCGAACTCCATTCACACATACTAACACACACAAACAAACACATATAAGTACGTCTGTACATATGTACGTGCATATACAATTAAATTTGGTATATAGATGGAGATATCTATGCATATATGTGCGCGCGTATCCTACATGTGTGTGTATGTCTGCCCGTTGGAATATATATATATATATATAT
>NC_068989.1:52698091-52698364 GCF_001194135.2 Octopus bimaculoides
TATATATATATATATATATATATATATATATATTAATGTAAGTATATATATGCGTGTGTGTGTGTAGGCATGTAAGTATATAAATATATATATATATATGTATGTATGTATGTGTGTATGTTTTGAGAGATAGATAGGCACATACATACATATAGTTATAAATATATAGATATCGATATCGATATAAATATAGATATATTCATATAAATAGTAATATGTGTACATATGTATATATATGTGTGTTTGTGTGTGTGTGCATGTGTGTGTAGCTTA
>NC_068989.1:52698436-52701701 GCF_001194135.2 Octopus bimaculoides
GTGTGTGTGTGTGTGTGTGTGTGTGTGTGTGTGTGTGTGTGTGTGTGTGTGTGTGTGTGCATATCGACCACCAACATTTCCAAGATTAGTCTTCTGACAATTCATTTTAGCAAGAAACTTAAAGTAATGTGTCTGTAAAACTTTAAATTTCCAATAAATCAATCAATATGCTCACCGACATTTAGTGTTGTCTGTAATCGTAGAAGGTTCCCTATTATATTTATCCTCTGTCTCTATTTCTATGTCCGCACATGTGTGTGCGTATGTGTGTCTGTGTATGTGTGTCTGTGTATGTTTAGGCGTCTTGTGTACGTATTTCGTGTGAGAGCATGTGTGTGTGTGTGTGTGTTTTTGTCTGTTAGCGCATTACTTTCTAAACTTTCACAATAACCGGTGTTTTACATGCTCAACGTGTATGATTTAATATCATTATTGTAAAAATGAGGTGATATCAATAAGATTATATTCTCAACTTCTTTGAAATGTGATCTACTAGATAATTGTGTTTTGAGATCAGATTTTTCTGCCCAATAAATTTATGAGCTCGAATAAATTTAGTGAAGATAATATTGCCAGCAACAACCAGAGAAAATAAATGATGACGGATAAACACATGAGAGCATTGATTCTTGTCTACTAAGTTAGATAATTTCTTTTACCACAAGCAACATACGAATATAGTTTTCAAATTTTATTTTTCAGTTGTATGCGCGTGGAATTATAAAAGCTTATGGTGTTTTAGACTGTCAGCGTAAAATAGGAATATAAGTAATCAACTAATACGGAGGCCATTTTGAAGTCTAGTGAATCTAAATGCACATATTTTATTCTAGATAATATTGTATGGCTGCTGTATTGAATGGTAATGTATAGTTTGTCGGAGATTAATTTGTAAGTAGGTACGCATAGAATTAAAGGATGCCGAAAGGCAATTAGGCTTTTACGAAATTTTATATAATAATAGAGGTATATATCAACTCTGTATCATTTATTCGATGTCTTCAAGTCATCTTGGTGATCATTGTCGTCAACATTGTCAATGAAGAAATTGTAATTGCCCAAAACACTGTTATTATCGTTGTATTACTCTTATTTTTATTTGGTGGGTTTCATGGCCTAACGAATGCAAAGACAGTATTTAAAGCAATAGGTGACACTGTCTGACTTTATAAAATGAAAAATATAAAATAAATTCATTTTACCTAAAGTTTTAGTCTTATAATGGCATTAACCATTGGTGTCAATGTTGGACATTCTTTCAAGATGTTTTCTTTAAAATGATATTAGATCATCTTTACTGTGCGTATAGATTGTGTGGTTATATACTCAACAATTCTGGAAGCTGCAAACAAATTAAGTGTTTAACATTCTTACTTAAACGTCGCTGGTTACAAATTTTCAACGAACCAGTTTTCAGCAGTTTTCATCAAGGCGGTGCTCCAACATGGCTGCAGTCAAACGACTGAAACATGTAGAAAAATAAAAGAATACAAAGTATTGGGTCCTTCTTTCTGTAATAGATTGCTATGAATTTTATCTAGCGTAAATCGGATGAGTGTGGTCTTTATACATAGAAATTAATTACTATTCGTTTAAGAACTTACTGCATTGTACACTTAGAAGTAGAAAGGCGGTGTCGATTTATATTTTTTTAGGGACCTTCAAACAAGTGAGGGATGTTAGAAATGTAACGTCGCGTGGATTTATTTTTAGGGCTTGCAGCAAAGTGGACTTAACTAAAGGAACACGAGGACCAGATTGTGTTTTAAATTGGAGACGTTTATGGATGATCCCAAAGAGCAGATACAGTCTATTGAACAGGCTTCTAACCAGTTTCTTTATACCCAATTTCCGATGCAAGGCTTGCGTTGATCCTAAGACATTGCAGAAGATACTTGTTCAATATTCTGCATTGTAGTATCGAACCTGAACGACCAATAGTTGCGACGCTAGTGTCTTTACCACACGACCAAATCTGTAAAGACAGTAGGAAGCTAGTATTTGTGTTGCTGTTCATAATAAAGAATGTTTCATCTTTATAGTGGCTTTATTTACTTCGTCAGAAGAGGAAGTGCAGCGTTCAAGCGTATTTTCTGGTGGGAGTAATGGAGGAAGTTACTGTTAGGCCAAATAATTGTTACAAATGCCATCAAGAAGTTGGGATCCGTAAAAAGGACAAAGAGACTAAGTAACAGAGCCAAAGTTACTGACGGATTATGCCTGCATTCTCTAATGAGCTTTGACATAGATCTCACCAAACCAATTTTACTCACATAGCTTTAGCCGACCCGTGCTTAGCTAAATGACGTTTGACGTTTGTGCCACGCAAAGGAATCAAACTTGAAACCTCGTTGTAATGAAGCAAACTTCATAACCACATAGCCATGCCTGAAATACAGTAGATACAGTAGAAAGCTGGCTGTTATTTATAACCCTGTCTATGTCAATACTTCATTATCTTGTATACATATGAATATGAAGAAAAAGATTTCATCTCTGAAGATGAGGTTAATAGTCCGAAAAATTATAATCGTATTAACAATAACTCATCTCACACATTTAGACATTTATTCATTATATTGATTTAAAATCCCATAGAGATCTATTTTGACGAGGTCAATGATATATAAGTATATGTAAGACTCCAGACACGATCGTATTGTCTCCATTTCCTAAACTTTTAAAATCTCTGTTGCAACTAGAGTATTAAACAGAAATATAGATTTCCATAATATTGCTGCTGCTGATGTTGTTACGTCCCATGTAAGCTATAATTAGGCAAACGTATGATCGAAGGTGTTCCATCTTTGCTCACCCAGTCTTTTCCTTCAGGTATAATGTACAAAAATATTATCCAGTATGCAACAAAGTGTACTCTGTGACTAGAGGCTGATTTCGATGCTTCTTCTAGCATGTACGATAGTCACATTAAGGATCACATGTTGGTTTGCAACAATTTTCCTAATGATTTTGTGAATAAATACTGTAACAATAGAGTTGTGTTTGATGTGGATTTGCAGATTCGAGGCATTGGGTAACTATAATGGTTAGGTTTATAGTAAGAGTATGAAATGTGATTTATTTTTACGGTCAACAAACAGGGTATATAATATATACATACATGCATGCATGCCTGCATACATACATATATACAAAAATGTATACATAATATATATATGTATGTGTGTGCGTGTACGTGTGTATGTATATGCATGTATATGTTTGTATATGTATATATACATATATATATATATATATATATATA
>NC_068989.1:52701897-52706083 GCF_001194135.2 Octopus bimaculoides
ATATATATATATATATATATATATATATATATATTTACATTTATATATATTTGCATGTGTGTACGTGTCTCTATGTATCCCTGTCTTTCCTTTTACTAAAAGTTTTTCAACGCCCTCTTCCTATGTTTCAGCCTCATTTTCAATCTACATACATGTAATATCAGGCCAGGGCATTTTAATTCCGTCCACTAACTTCACACGGGTGACTACACACCATAGCACCCTTCAACACTAAGCGAAAGCTTACTTAAAGACATTTCAAAGCCTATCGTTTTTGTTGATCTTGACGCTATTATTATTGATATTCTGAATTTCCCAAACAGTACACATTTATTTTGTCTAAATTAATATTTAAATAGGAACTAATGACTACAAACACTGTTCGGATGCTTCCGTCACTTTCTTTTGCACTCTTTGTGCACAGTAACCATTATAATTTTGTTTACCCTTCCCAGTGTGTGGTTTCAATCACTTTGAGAAACTCTGTTGTGTTTCTTTATTCATTAGTCTGGGAGTGTTTCGAAGGAAACTGTGGGAATATGGTATAGCATATGACTGGAGGACGACAGAGTTCACAGAGGTTTTCTAAACTGTAAATATACAGAGGCTGATACTGATATCATTTCAGAAAGAACACGGCTGAAATACCAGGGGAAAGGGTGGAACCATCGCTTCTCTCATTTGCTGTGGCCAAAGTGTACTTTGTGAGATGGATCTCGCCGTTGGATTGTTGGGTTCATATTTGGTTATAAATGTATATTCAGGCAATTTTGGTAGGGAAAATATAATTTGTTCAAACAAATAATTATCCAAAAGTTATTTCGCTAAACATTCATAAGAAAGTTTTGGTATATCCAGGCATGTTCTGAAATATAAATATCCTTAGTAGGTTTAAATTTCATCTTTTTTAAATGTTGACACCCAGGAGAGTTGTTTCCCTTGCTCCATGTATGGCATTACCCTAACACCTTAGTTGCACTGGATAACAAAAGTATGTTTCGCCTCATGTTACTCGATGTAGTAATTATGTTTTTTTAATGAAAATACTGACACACCGATGATTCAGAAATATTTTTGGCATGAAGGAATAATTTCAACAACCTTGGTTCCAGAAGATTTATTAGTTTCTTATTTCTTCATTGCCCACAAGGGGCTAAACATAGAGGGGAGAGATTTATTAGTTTCTATACGGTCCTTATCATTGTAATTAAGCCTGGGGAAAACCTAAATGTCACAACACATCAGCAAATAGACTGGGCTCCATTTATCTATATATATCACAGACCAGCTATTTGCATAAATGTCAGAGACCAGTGATTCACTTCGTTTCGAGATGATCCAAGTACAAGGTGTTGATAAGCCACCATAATGACGAAATATCGGTATCTATGATTCCTCTTGTATAATGCATTTTTCAGTCAATGCAAGATGAAATACGACAAAATTGTTTCCACAAAATATCCTTGCACACTGCAGGAGTGTCCATATGGTACGTACATATGTAAAGGCACATATGTTGATATTACCATGGGTGAAAACCAATGCACTATAACCGAAATATATTGATATATAGGTATAACTTAATTATCTCCCTTATCTCAAACGTATTCTCAACTTTACATATCAAACGGGAACAGTGAAATAATTATCTGTCAAAGCAGCTCGTTCTATCTAATCTTCTAATACCTTCTGGAAGGTAACAACCCAGCTGATTGCAATAGAGAAACAAAAACATAAAAGAATAAGAGTAAAGAATGAAGCATAAATCGTCTGGCAATAAATCATTTATCAACACATTCCTTCCACTGACCGGCACACGTACTCTCTCTTCACTCTGGCACTTGTATTGCAACAACAATGGCCTTTGCCGCTAAAATCTAGCAACTTCCATCCCATCTTCACTCTGGCACTTGTATTGCAACAACAATGGCCTTTGCCGCTAAACTCTAGCAACTTCCATCCCATCTTCACTCTATCGAATATCATATACAAGCCTCTTGTCTCGTCGCCTATTTCGCTTCTCCTTCCTGCAATAACCCCCTTAATATTTTCTTCCCAGAAAATCATTGCTCTCGCACTCCCTTGCTGCTCATGTTAGTTTCTAATTAAAATATCTATACTCATTACATTGAACATGTTAATACTCGTTTCACTAATGATTTCGTGTAGATGTTGACTCGACGCAATTAACCTCAGATTAATTTTTAAAATTTGCTAATTGTTCACGACTACATATTTACGGTATTGCACATTTAAAGAAAAAAAAGAATCCATACTTAGCTGCTGAAATCTAAAAGCAGAAATATATCCGGAAATGTCACCCGTATTTGCCGAAATGAAATAGACAATATTAATTATTGGTTTCAAATTTTGGAACAAGTTCAGTAATTTTGGAGAGGGAAAATCGATAACAACGACCCCAGTGCTCAGCTGGTGTTTGTTTTATTGACCCCCGAAAAGATAAAGGAAAAAGTCGACCTCGGCTGAATTTGAACTCATAATGTGAAGCCGGACAAAATGCCGCTAAGAATTTCGCCCCGGCGTGCTAACGATTCTACAATCTCGGGCATTAGTATTTTTTGTTAGATTGTTGATTATTAGTTTTCTTAGAGCAGCTTATTCTAAACATGTACTGCATATATTTAAGCAATTTCGAGAATTAGTCTACGATGATCGTAGGTACAGTCTCTCCTGACTATCACCTTTAAGAAGAGAAAGATGAAAATGGAAACTGGAAACCATTTAGATTCACAATGAATGAAGATGTGAATAAAATACAAGAAATGTTTAATAGTTATGTCATGAAGAAATGTGTCATATAAATCAAGAACAAAATGTATTTCAAAGAGTGGAATAAAGTTTATAAAGTTAAGGTAAAAAACTAAAGATTTGAAGAAAAGCTTTCGTCGAAAAACGAAAGAATATCGTCCAGTATTGAAGATTAAATAAACTGCGGTTTGAAAGGGAGATAAGAGCAAATAGCAAAGGAGAGAGAACGGCTACGAGATTTAGTAAAGAGAAGAAACACCACAATGAGAGGAGTTAAGAACATAAGGAACTGAGAAACATAAGTACAGCTACATTAAAAACTGTAAAATATAATTAGCTATTATACTTTTATTTTGAAAGGAATAACAAGGTCGTGAGTGTTTCCACGGTGACTACATAAGTCTTTTGAAATTATTCGAAGCCAGGCTTCATTTCTGGGGGCAATTAATTTTTCTTTTAACGGTATCCTTTTTGAAAGAGAAGGTAATGGATGTTTAAGCGATTCTGTTAGAGAAGGTAATGGAATTTTAAGTGTATAAAGTGCCTTGCTGCGGCGAAAATCTGTCTATCGAAGTAAGTACGAAGTAGGAGGTAGCGGGTTGTAATCACTTTCGAAAAAGATTCAACGATATGAATGCTATGCTTCTGTTGAAGTATTACTACATTAATAAACTCTGCTATTATCAATGCGAATACACCTGCTACAGCTAATATCCGAATAATTCCAACGGCTAACGCTAAACTTTGAAATTCAGTTGTTTTATATATACATATATACATAGATGCATAGAGAGAGAGAGAGAGAAAGAGAGAGAGACGTATATATAAAAATACCTATACACACATACGAGAGAGTAAAAGAAAGAAAGAAAGAAAGAAAGAAAGAACGAAAGAAAGATAGATAGATATATAGATAGATAGATAGATAGATAGATAGATAGATAGATAGATAGATAGATAGATAGAAAAAACATTTTTGCACAGACGCAAATAAGCAAAGTTACATACGCCTATATATGCAAAGACGGACACTCGGACACACGCACCTACACGAAATACTTTACGCATTCAAGAAACACATGAATAATAAAACAAAGTAGGATCGGTTCCTTCATATGTTTTCTCGAATTACAAGAAATAGATGCTATATCTTCCTCGAATCGCATTCAAAGTTTTTCTTAATTTAGCTGCAGACAAACTGTACTTTAGAATATATAATGTAAAGTTCATGTGTGGTGTTTTAACATACGTAATCATGCATGTGGGTATGTAGGTGTGTATATATATATTCTGTGGCGCAAATATATGAGTGTATATGTATATGGGTGTAGGTATACATGTGGAGACATGCGAGAGTGTATGTGTGTATATATGTATATGTGTGTGTGTATGTATGTATATATATATATATATATAT
>NC_068989.1:52706678-52710672 GCF_001194135.2 Octopus bimaculoides
TAATTAATTAATATATTATGGTTATAGAAAGATCCATTAGGAAATCTTGATGTATATGGGGGATAATTCTTTGGCAAGGGATTTTTACGCTGTAAACCGGGCGGTGTACGTCACTGGATTTGAATTGATTTGTTTGTTTACATTCTGAAAGAAAGTAACGATGGTAGGTTGCTTACCGTCGCTTATTCTTTCACCCTCTTGGATGATGTGTGTGTTTTGCTAATAATAGTAGTATTGGTGATGTCAATGATGCGACCCTGAAGAGATGGAGTATCCAGCAATTTGTAATATGTTGTAATATGTTACAATATTTTACGAGACATCTTATGATGTGGTTTATTTATCCGGGATACCCTATTGAAATGCGCATAACATAATTGAGGTTTTCTCCATCCGATCGTAAACGGTTACATAGATGTTGTTTACTCTTCTTGGTTAGACCAAAGTTTAAATAAAACCTATGATCAGGAAACTTCCGTCTATGAGCATACTAAAATGTATCCATCTCCAGGTAACGCAGTCTGCATTACACAACATGTCCTTTTTCTGACGCCACAGTGTGATTGGACAGAGATTTGGTTGCTGTTTCTAGCAGGTCTCCCGAACACGTCGTTAGTCTGTTGCTAGATAGTTAGATTTTGTGGGCAGGTACTAAATATGATTGTTAGAGTCAAAGAACACTCCTACATACGAGATATTTACTACCAATCATGTTAATAAATATATTAGCATTCTCATGACAGTAACAATGTAGCTTCCATTCAAAAAACAAACTGTAAACAAAATAGATGCAAACAAATCAACCCACTAGATTTTCTGTATAGCTTCATCTATATTGCATTTGTGTTTGGATGGCAGAATTGCATGTAACATAATATTTTGGTTTCAATTAAGATTTAAACCTTTCGGCAAATAGCAGTTCACTGTTCTATTTGAAAGCAGCATTATTACATTTTACAACATAAACCAAAATATAATGGACATTTTTCAACCTTTAAATTACTCTATTCTGTTTGAAATCCTAAATATTAAGTTTAATATCTCGGCTGAGTTTCGAGTGTATATATCTAAATTTAATAGTGAAACATCAAAGATTTATATTCCAAACCAATAGGCTTCACAGAAAACTATTAAAAACATAAACTTATTAGATATAAGATATTAATAATCTCTCTGCCTAAGCAGAAATCAATCTGGTCAACATGTATATAAATATGCCGTATGCATATTGTTAATGGTTTGTCGTTTATTTTAAACAACCTTATCTATTGATAACAAGAAGATATTTTTGTTCTTAAGTGATTACTAGGTGATTCCAAACGAGGGATATTATATATTTAACAGCAAACAATTTAGAAAGATAGAATTAATCCTAGGTCACATAATTCTTCTGAAAGGATAAACTTTAATCTGCTTACCGAAATGTATTTGGAGAAAAATAATTTCTTTGTAATCGAATCTTCCGTTCTATAGTTTTTGATAATTTCTTTGTAATCTTATAAACGAATGAATAAAACTGCCTTTTTTTGTAGACACATAAAAGTTGCTGAAAGTAATTTTATGATAAATATTCTGATTAAAGAACACTAATTATTTCTAAAATACATGATCACGAAAAATTAATGGATCAACAAAAATTGTGGTTTATTTTACTTGAAGGTATGAAAAAAGCCGATGTGGTTGGTAAATCACTTTAGACAGTTCTTAAGTGTTGTAGTTGACTGAACTAATTCAGAAAGAGACAAATAATTGACGGTTCCACTCTCATTTTCTGCTAATAACACTGTGCTCTTGTTACAAAGTTATTTAGAATTCCACTCCCCGATACAGTTATTACTAAATAAATCCTATACATAAGAATGTATCACTGATAATATAAGCAATGTTAGCTGTTACGTTATTTTGCAGTGTACAGCTTATTGCTATCTCCCAGAGGCCGCATGCTAACATATGAAGCTTAATATATTAGAAGAACATATGGCACTGTGAAACTTTTATCTCTCTCTCAAGAGCTTTACTGATGTGAATCACAAACTGAAACTATGTTCATCTGATCAAAATTTTACATCTATTACACACTGTTGAAAAGTTTGCTTCGGAATCATGTGATTGCTCGCCCGTTCCTCCTGCATGGGATATTTGAAACGTGTCTTCTACCAAAACAACGGGTCTTCCCAAACAGTGTGAGAAATTTGGGCCGAAGAACACTGTACACAAGCTCCTTAGATGGTCTTTAACTGTTCTTGTGCAATAAATTTAATTAGTGGTTCGATATGACATTGTTACCAGACTATTAGGTTTCGCATAATTACAAGCATTCAAGTAAGAACGTATGTCTGATGATAAAATAGCCGATCCGAAAATAAGTGAATAGCTTAAGTTAAATATGATAACCTGTATATAACTATTTTACTATTACTTTCTTACTACACCCTATTAAAAACTATATATTTTTGTCTTTCCCCCCATATAAAGAATTTGCTCTTTACAGATATGCGCGGAGAGAACATGGCAGTTGTTTTCTTATTGTTGTTGTTGATAATTGCTTAGCTTCAGCTCACCTTCAGTTGAACAGACCTTTGAATCTTTGATCAAAGATGTTTCAGTTATGTTAATGAAATTCAATAATACAGAATTCACTTTCAAATGGTGAGGTAGCTTCTACTGAAATATTCAACAGGATGAAGTAAAAATATTTCTACTTAATTAGGTGTTTGTATATCACGTTAGATTGCATTCGCTCGTATTGTCTATCTCTCTTTTTCTATCTTCTTTTGTACTGTATCCTTCTAACGGGTAACATTAACAACATTAAGACATCAATGTCACTGTTTTGGAGAACCTGTGAAGGCCAAGCGCAATACATCTTTTTCTAGATAAAGTTAATTAAATTAACAACATCAGCTGCCTCTTCGATTTCAATGTACGAGGCAACACCACAGACGAACAGGTATCTCTATTTGTTAGCAATTGTAGCTAATCTCTCTGAAACTCCAGCTGCATTTTTGAAAATAGAATACATACGATAATATAGTATGGTATGATGGTAGGGAAATTGTCTCTCATTGTAGTTCAACTGAATCTGTAAAGAAGTGAATCATATTACTTATTTGAGTATAAGACGCGCAATTTTGATGGAAGAGAACAGTCAATACCATTAAGTTCAACCCAAGGAGTTCACTGGTACTTTATTTTATCCATCCAGAGGTATACTAAACAAAATTCGAACCCAGAACATTCTAGATATTTCTTCAATGCACCGGCCTTATTTAGGTACGTAAACCAATGACATTATAAAATACTTTCACATCAGGTGTATGTTTCTATCGGTAACGACGCATCTGAAAAGCAAGCACTACCTCTGTCCCGTTTCATTTTAAGATGTGGTTCCTTTCTGTCAAGGGCTACTATGCTGACGAAACCAAGATTCCACTTCCCAGACACCAAAGGGATTTCAACAGAGGATGCAGACGCATGGAATATAAACAATCAAGTTTTTTTTGCATCTAAGGTAGAGCTTTTATGATTTCATTCTCGCATACGCGCTTGCATCCACAATCTCCGAAGAAAACGGTCCGAATTTTGTTTGTCTACGAAGAAAGTAATGTCTTAACCTACGTTAAAACAGAAAAATTGTGTCACAAAATTTACCTGCACATCGAATTTCACAGTGACAAACGCTTGGGTGGCGATCATACCAAACTCTAAATCTTTGAAACCGTGAAACTCGCAGCAAGCAAAATCAAAAAGTAAGTGAAATGCAATACTACCAGATATGGCATACACTGCAGATTAAAAAGATACAGGTATTCGTCTTCCAATTACATTTACATACATATTTAAGTACTCATATATTTGATTATACATATACACACATTGTTGGATGTCCGTTAACTTTCGTGAATTCATCTACCGTTTGGCAGATTTTGGCTTTCGTGTGTGTGTGTGTATGTGAGTGTGGGGGGGGGCTGCGTGTGTGTGTGTGTGGGTGTGT
>NC_068989.1:52710694-52721307 GCF_001194135.2 Octopus bimaculoides
GAGAGAGAGAGAGAGAGAGAGCTTCCAGATATGGCTGGTGAACCTTTGTCTACGTGGCTGAAAGGAGGTTAATGGCTGGACTATCTCTTTCAGAAGCCATCTTAACACAGGCCAATGTAATTCTTCGTTTGAGGGGTCTCTTCTTTGGCGGAACAGAACTGACCTCAACTTGAAATTTGAAGTAGCTCATCCATAGCTTCAGTGTATATTTAATGCAACACACACACACACACACGCACACACACACACACACACACACATATATATATATATATAGATAGATAGAGTAAAAGAGAAAGAGAGAGAGAGCGAGAAAAATTGTTATTAATCAAAACAAGGGAAGAAATAGAGGAAATGAGGTTGAAAATTCCCAAAGAATGTATTAGAATTAATTAGAATACACATGACCGGTTTCTCATAAAATTCAAAATTGCATCGTGTATGGAGTAGTACTTGTTTCACCTGAGATGTCCAGAGACGTCTTATCTGTCTGACGCTCGTAAATGCTTTGAAGCAGTGTTTGCCGGTTCGAAGCCTACAAATAAGGACGCTGTTGCTCTTCAATACGATATAAAACAAGAGTAAAAAGCAAATCAAAAAATCTATCCAGTACGTGTGAAATGATTAACCTCCAAAAGCACGTATCTCAGGCGCTTCAGTGTCTTTCATGCAACTCCTAGCAGACATAATAATGAATTAGAGTTGCAAAGAGGCAAAAACATGGTCGGACATTCATCCATCATAGGTTGGCAGAGTATATTTAACCAAACTAAAAGAGATGTTCCCCTTTTTTAATGTTTTATAATTCTTCCGATTTTCCAAATAGCACCTCTAGTTCATTTTTATTATACCAGAGCTTCTTTGACAGTTTGATATCTGCCATAAACCATTACAAACTTCATATATTTATATTCTCAATACACTCTGTATCGTGCACAATTTTCCCCGACAGACTAATGTGTGCATGGCCGCATTCACATTACACTAAAGTACACATGCACACATGCTGACATACACATGTATACACTTGCAAAAAGAGGCATAGACACATAAATATACATTCTCTCTATCCTTCTATATCTCTCTCACACATTCTCTATCTCTCTTTCTATCTCTCTCTCAAATACACATACGCACACCAACATACACATTCATTTATTTTTCAGGCAAGCATGAGCATACCAAATTATTGTGCTCTTCCTCCTCGTGAGGAAATTTTTTATCACTGACATTTTCATATGCACAATACACACACACACACACACACACACACACACACACACACACACACACACAAGAGCTCGCGCACACAGAGACGCATATTGATGCAAGCATGTAAAAATATAGCCCGGCGTGCTTGCATGTGAAATTTGAAGGCAAGAAGTTATACTCAGAAATATTAAACATCGATAGGGAATTGTCCTCACAGACACACGCACATACACACACAAACTAAAAGAAAGCAAACCTGCACCCACAAACATACACACGCAAACACACACATGCACAGATAAAGAGGCAAACAGAGAGAGAGAGAAAGAGAGCAAACCCACATCGAGAGATAAAATTATTCACCACACACTTGCGCATTCTCTAAGATATAGTGTAACACTACAAATAGTAACCTAAAAATAGCGATTTAAAAATAATTGGAAACTGTCTTGTGACAAAGACCGCATGTGACTAGAGGAATCACAATTCCTATGACATATGTTTACAGCAATATATCATTCATGTGAAGAAGTTCGTATCGCTGCAGAGTGATTCCTAGTTCGATTTTATTATGCGACATTTGCGGAAAACATTTTATATTATAAACTCGGGACAAGCCATTTTTTGTGTTCAAAATTTGATAGGGAAAAGCTACGTGAAATTATATCGATGGGAGCAATCGATTTCTGTTTTGGGGTGCTTTACTTAAGCTCTTACATGGTTTAACACCATTGAACGCAAGGTGTACACGTTTTTCGAAACCGACCCTTTGATATAAAGTTCAAATCTTCCCTTCCTTTCCGTCGCTTCAGAAATCCTGGAAAAGAGGCCATAAATATTGGTTTCACATTTATAACTCATGAAAAAGAAAGCATTCACCAAAGTTTATAGACATAAAGTCTGTTATCTTGAAGAGAATGAGTGATTCGATACCCTTAACCGCTATGGTAGATTGGCACTTTATATATTAGATCCCGAAGTGACAAAAATAAGAGTAGACCTCGGTAGAATTTGAACCCAGAACGTTGAGTATCGGAGGAACTTGCAGAAGACGTTTTGTCCCACGTTCTACTGATTCTGGCATCTCGGCAAAGGTTTTTTAATAAAGCCAGAATTCTGCAACTTCGGGGATGGGGTATGTCGATTACATCGACCCTATGGCTATACTGGTACTACGACCCCAAAAGGGATGAAAATCAAAGACAACCTCGGTGAAATTTGAACCCAGAACGTAAGGACGGTCGAAATGCCGCTAAGCATTTTGCCTGAAGTGCTAACGATTTTGCCAGCCTACCGTCTTAGACCCATACTTAATATTGAGAAGATCATTTTTCTGTACCTTTTTAATTAAATAATGTGGCAGTTGTTCAGAGACAGTGTTTGTTTAATAAAAGAATGAAGAAGTTATGGCCGCAAGTCGCACGACTTGTCCCCAGAATTCAACCTTGTTATTATTTAGGTTTTATTCCTTTTCTAAGAATTAAAAATGTATATATACAAATGTATATATACTGGTTAAATTTCACAAGTCTCTAGCCTTTATTTTTACATGAAAAAATAATTGATGCTGTGTGATCTAGGTTATGGGAAACACATTCGCAATTCATGATTCAGTTCCTAGTCTGGACGTTGCATTGTATTGTATTTTTGCGTGAAGCATCGGCAGCAGCTGTTCCTTATCTCGTGACTCATCTAAGCACGAATTTTAATCTCAGTTGCTTCAATCCCTCAAAACCCTGGATAACTCTTAGCCTAATGAGCACGACATAGTCTTTACAGTTTCAACTAAGAAAAAAACCCTTAGTGGTATTCTTTAACAACAAAGAACTAATTTTTATTTGGTACTATTCTAATTTATTCATCCATTTCCCCGATGGCGTGGTGTGAACTGTAGCCGTCCTACGCGGTGTCTGAATTGGTCAGCACCTACCTGCAAAGGACATTGGCTCTGCTCCTTCCTCCCGGCCCTCGAGGTATAGAAAAAATATATATTCCTCAAAGCGTCATTTCAGCGCCCACCGAATTAACGAATTTCGGATTTGAGCTATTGTTTATTAATAATAATGAAATGCATTAATAAATTATAGCTATAAAGCATTGAAAATTAAACGAATAAAGTGAAATATAATTGATTTTTTTTCAGTGAGAAAAAAGAAATAGAAGACAAAGAGTAGGAGTGATAGTGACCAAGAGAAAGACAGAAAGAAAGAATAGAATGAACGTTACACATAAACAGCGAAGAGTTGCATGATGGTAAAATAGATTGAAATGTTGTTAGAATTTTGTTTAATGACATTATCAAGTATAGCCCTCAATTTTCAAGACTGAAGTGTGTAATATGAAATGATGTGGCAGCTAATTTTAGTATTATTGAAATGCAAGCCAGCCTTGTTCGTTCAGCTCTGCAACACAAAAGTGTAATGATGATTGTTGCAGGATGGTGGCAAATGGACGACATAGTAATATAAGGAGAAGGAAAATACTAAAGCTTGTGATTCTGCTAAAGTCTTCTGTGACTAGTGAGGTACAGAGGTGAATTTCTTCTCAGACGAAGGACCTATCCCTGACGACTTGCAACAGACTTCATGACGCTAACGATAACCAGAGTCTAAGGGGTGAAATTGAACCGGGTGACGGATTAAACAACCATCGAAGGCGAGGAAAGATTTATCCGACGAGCATCCATAAAATTTTTATGAATGCTTTTGCCGACCCAAGGCTTTAGTTGGAGGATCTCTCCAGAGATGCCTGGCAATCAGACCTAACCTAAACTAAGAAACTGTGATGCAAGCTACTTTACCGTGCAAACGTGCCTGAGCTCATTTGTAATTTAAACCACATTAGTGAAGTCAATAAACGAAGGAATCATTTTCTCTGTCCGGAACTTAAATTTGCTATCATCCTTTCGGAAGATTGAACTGAGAAACGCACATCCCTAAGTACACTTTCATTGCTCCGTGTTCTCTTCGATGATATTTATAAAATGAAAAGATTATATTGTCAGTATTTAAAAACAAAAAAAATAACACAGCTTGAACAACAGCATATGGCGCTCTCTTCTTTGATGAATGGGCTGAACTCAAAACCACTTTTTCATTTAGTTACGACAGACATATTTAAAATCACCAAATCCTATTTACTAAGAAATGGTGTATTGTGTATCGGAAATTCATTAGAGTAACAGATAAGATGTTTTGTGAAATTTAGTTGTCCACCGAGGTCGACTTCGCCCGTCATTCTTACAATGTTGATAAAAAAAATGCTAGTATATCTGTTATACTCGTCTTTCATGTTCGATGCCTTATGTCTATGTTAAGAAGGGAATTGGCAGAATTGTTGAAGTAGCGGTTGACGCGTGCTCATATCTTCCAGTTACACTCAACCGAGTCATAGTATAATGTAAACCAAATAAATTAGTATCTGTAAAACTACAAGACGACACGATCATAACTCGAACGCTTTTGATCATAATCCAGTAGGATATCAGTTTACCGGTAGCTAAAGTGAAGAAAAAATCTTTTGTCTCTTGTGAAACTTTAATGCACGAATAGCTTGCAAAATATATTTAATACTATCTCAAAACAATTGCAAGAAGGTTACGTTAGTGAAAATAATTAATGTCGGTGAAACCACCGCCTATCTAAAAATATGTTAATATTTTAAGAATCTAGGTGAGGATCGGTATATTTTCTTTGTGTGTGTGAGCGTGTGTGTGTGTGTGCGTGCGTGTGTGAGTGTGTGATACAAAGCACAATTGTGTATTTAGTTAAGTAAATTAACATTCTACATTCAAATCATGAGATCAAATTCATCTTTCAGTCTCGTGTTCAGCTATACTTTTCTTCCCTCCGGAATCGATGAAAAGAAAGTACCATTCAATTACTAGGATCGATTAAATCGATGATACGCATGCTTATATTAGAAATCAATATTTCGGGATGGTGGTCAAAAGCAAACAGGTCATTCTTTTTGAACTTTTTCCTATACTAATAATTCTCTATAGAGCAGAAGGAGCTTGTTCTTTTCATTATGATGCTTTTTCAGAATACTATGTTCGTTAAATTGTTTTACCTCAAAATCACACAACTGGAAAGCTTTAGACTATAGGATTACTCAAGCAGAGGTAACCTAGGGTAGGGGCCAGACAACACAACCAGCGAGAGAAAAAATTGTTAGTAATATCATTTCATCATGAAAGACTGGAAACGTTGACACAGAAAAATAAGGAAATATACAGGAAACTTTTTGATAAAATTATCACAAAATTCATGATTTCTTTAACCCACACACACACACAGATTCATGTTTGTGTGCATGTGTATGTGTGTATGTGTGTGTATACACCTGTGCATTATGTATAAATATGTGGGAGAGTGAGAAAGACAGGGAATTAATGTGTGTATATGTGTGTAGATAGATAGATATATAGATAGATAGATAGATAGAAGCATAAATGTATGTATGTATACGCTTATACCCACATAATTCTTCACATTTACATTGAAAATATAGTTACAATTCTCAATATCAGGAAGCTTTAGAATGATGACCTGGCAGAATCGTTAGCACTCCGGGCAAAATACCTGACGGCATTTCGTCCATCTTTGCGTTCTGGGTTCAAATTCCACCGAAGTCGACGCGCCTCTTACTCTTTCGGGTTCGATTTAAAAAGCACCAGTTGAACAGTAGGATCGATATAATAAACTTCTTTCTCCCTTAAAAATTGCTGGCCTTGTGCCAAAAATTTGAAACTAATATCAGCATGCTTAATAGGTGTTGTGATGCTAATCTTAGCATTCTGAGTTCAAATCCTGCCGTCATCAGCAATGCTTTTCATTCAACCAAAGATCAATAAAATTAGGCACCAATCGAAAACTAGCGTCTATCTAACCGATTGGTTCCTCCTTCTAATTTTTTTACTCTGTACACTATGTTAAAAATGAAAATAAGTTGGCTTAATAGACCACGCGTTTTGACAACGCGTTTCTCTCTGTTACCTGCATTCAGAAACACTTCCTCCCTGCTCTTTTCTCATGCAAACATTTCCCCTCAGATTCTCAGTTTGAAACACTAGCCTTACTAATTTCGCACGGACTAAAATACCTCAACCCTGCAACTCTCACTAAGTTATAAACCATAATAAAAATCTTAGTGGCATACACTCATAGAGCTAAATCATGTCGATAATAAACATATCTTCAGAAAAATACTTTAAAATATCACTTGTTTTTTCCAGTATATATAAGAATATAGTTACGCAGAGGGGCAAGTATATGATACTAAATAATTCCATTGCCAAATATAATCCATTCTGTTACGTAAATGTGATTTAAAAAATAATCCATTGAAATATAGATCATGTTAACAATATGTTCTCCGTTGTCTGCATCGTTCAGTAATGTTTTAGTATAATATGAAACCTAAAAGAAATTCTATAAGTTAAAGTGCAATTGAATTTTCTTTTTCTTTTGTTTGTCTTTTTTTTTCTGTCTTTTACTACTTTATCATGATATATTGGGCAGGCATGGTTACGTGGTTAAGATATTCGCATCAGAGAGATGAGATAGCAAGCACCAGGTGCAGTGGGCAAGTATCTTCTTTCTTTTTCTAGTATATTTTACGGTTGACTAGTATTTTGTGATGGGAATTTCGTAAATGGAAATGGTGCAGAGGTCCGTTACAAGCACACACGCAAGCACACACACCATACCATACACACACACACACGCACGCACACACACACACACACACACACACACACACACACACACACACACACACACACACGCACACACACGAACACACACATATGCATTAGTGTTCTGCTAAGCTTGTACTCCAGTATGCGCACACTGCTTTTACGACTTGGAAAGGAAAGACATGTCTACACGCAAGATTTACAAGATGGGATAGGATATTATGATAAAAGAAATTCTGCATGGTTACGCACATGCAATGAAAGAAAAATATTGCAGATAATGCAAATTCTACATACACCCACAGCATAACTTTGGAGGAAACATTCACAAACACACAGATTCACACATATGCCTATATGCATATATATGTATATATGTGTGTGTGTGTGTGTGTGTGTGTGTGTGTGTGTGTGTGTGTATATATGTATATATATATGTGTGTGTGTGTGTACGCATGTGTAAGTATGAGTGTGTACACAGCTAGTGTCTGTGCTAACATTCGCCAGTGTTACAACAGGTGTTCACTTAACAGTTAACTCATCCATCCGCTTTATAGGTAGATAGATAGATAGAGAGAGGTGGGGGGAGTAAATTCCGGACAAAATAAAGTACTGTAATTGATATGATCGATTAAATAAAATACCCTTAAAAGCGGTGTCTCGGCGTAGCTGCAGTACAGTAGATGAAACTAACGAGTATACAAAAGAATAGATTTCTAACGTCGACACTGAGAAGTAGCAGTTGATTATAAGAACTCATTACTTGACTAGAAACTGGGCTACCCAGATAAAACAAAAGCTTCGAATCAAAGTTTACATTTGTGGAATTGAGGTGTGGAAGTTAAAATCCAAAATTACATACATACCATAAGATAGTTTTTCAAGTAGATCTTAAATTGTTAGACTTTATATAAGGCCCTGTTAAAACGCATATTTCGCTCTTGGCTGACTTAAGTGTAGATTGTTAAATTACAAGCATACAAGCCATTTGTCAACTCTAAGAATAACTCTTTATTCTTCCACCAGTCTTAGAACCTCTGAAAAATTCTCATTGGTGGCAGCAATCCTTTTCTGACGAAATCATTAAAACTACATAGTCAGTCAAATCCGCAGTTCTTATTCACCGTATAGTAATAAATATATTACTCTCGAAGGAAATGTAATCGTCTGGTGCATTCATATATAAAAATATCGTAATACGTTATATTTATACAAATGCGAATTGATTTAAGAGCTAGTTTCTTGTCTTAGAAATGTAATATAACATATATATTCCCTGGCTAATAAATGATCTTAAAAAGAAAATAGATTCAACAAAATAAAAATCCAGAAATAAAGTTGCAGGAGTTCTTTATTCAACGAATTTATGTATTCATTGAATTATTTCAGATTTTGATTTATAGAAATGTGTGTGTGTGTGTGTGTGTGTGTGTGTGTGTGTGTGTGTGTGTGTGTGTGTAAGTGAGTGTGTGTGTGTGTGTGTGTGCGTGTGTGCGTGTGTGTGTGTAAGTGAGTGTGTGTGTGTGTGTCTGTGTGTCTGTGAAGGTTTACTATGTTTAAATGTTTATGAATTTCACTTTGTTATCATAAGGTCGTTCTTTCGATTTTCGATTTCATAGGGTGTCATCATGAATACGTGTTATTTTGCGTAGCCTTATGTGTAGGTATGCATATACATAGAAATACACGCACACGCAAGCATACACACGCACACACACACACATTCTTTTATATATTTCAGCCTTGAGGCTGCAGCCATTATTAATAAGTTTTAAAATAGAGAGATTCAATGGATATAAGGTAATTTATTAATTAATTAACATTGCCTACAATTGTTTCACTTCACATCCAATGTAAAGTACAGAACATATATAATAGTATAAGTTTGTATTTTGAGTTTTCTGGGTTGATCTTCAAGACAAAATGGACATCACAGTGCTTACATTTTGATGAATTGAAATACGCGCGTGTGTGTGTCTGTATGTGTGCGTTAATATTTTATTTTTATTTAAATACAATAATACTAATAATAATAATAATAATAATAATAATAGTAATAATAATAATAATGAATTAAAGTATATAAAAATAAAAATAAAGGATAAAAATAAAGATCAATTATAAATGAGGAACATAATGAAATATATTAATAATGAAAAATAAATAAAATGAAAATGAAATAAATTGTTTTTACAAAAGATGGATGCCCATGGTCCATTTTGGTTTATGTATTAGTGCATGTTCTTGTGTTTATATGTGTGCTCTTATGTGTATATACGTATGTTTACTACCTAATTTAATTTATATGTATGTGTGTATGTGTGTCGGCATAACCTTATTGAATACAAGTATGGATGTCATCATTTATGCACGAGTATGTGTGTGTATGCGTTTATAGATCCTTACGGCTTAAGTTGCTTCATTAGTGTGCATGAGTGTGTACATGCATATCGATACATATACAGGTACCACATGCATACACATATCTATTTATGTGTTTGTGTTATGTCTATGCAGGTAGTGTGTAATTAAAAGTAACATAATTTAAGAGAAATAAGTCACTAGTCATACACATTTAGATAGCAAAGTAGTCTGTAAATTAAAATTTTTAACAATTTCTTTCTTGGAAAGAGAAGGTAAACAAGAACTATAGTTTAACAAGCCTGCCGGATTATCATATGTATTTTTATAAGCCTGCTGACAGTCAAATTTGGCTGGTATTGGGCGAGCGAACATCTGTCGCTGAGGAAGTGCAGTACGCTGAAATCAAGTGATATAACGGTTCTTGTGAGCTAACGATATATGTCTGTGCTTTTAGAAAGCTCTGCTTGTATTAGAGGATCCGATTGTTGAGCGGTCCTGGAGGGAGAGGATACACACAGACACAAAGACACACACACAGAGATATACATTATATATATATATATATATATATATATATACGATGGGCTTCATTCAGTTTCCATCTACCAAATCCACTCATAAGGCTGCGTCTATATATGTGTGTGTGTGTGTATGTATATATATATATGCATATATATATATATATATATATATATATATATATATATATATATATACATATATATTAAGAAAATGTTTATTTTCCAGCTTTCATATTTTTGCCTGAGCTCCTTGCTGGTTTCATAGGAAGATGAGATACCTCAATTCTATCAGCAATATTTGTAGTTTCTCGAGTGACTCATCATTAAGGTGAAGTTGGTGTCCATTTCTGCTTCTTTATACCATGTAAAACCAATGAGATTTGTGTAGACATCACAATCGGAATCTGAATTTTTGCCACATCTATTCTGCAATAGTCAGGTATTTGTTTTTGTTCATGTCTAGGATATGCCGTATGTGCAACATTTGTTAAACATATATAGTTTCTTGTAATCCATTTCCTGTTGTACTTTTTTTTATATGCTTTATGTGTGGTTCATGTACTTCTAATAAATGCAGTAAATACTGTAGTTATTGCGTTTATTTGTAACTGTATTTTTCTGATCACGAACAGTACAAATAAATAATAGTACATATAACACTTAGGAATGCAACGATTAAATTACTTGATATAGAAATGTAGGGCAAACAACAGAATCAACAAGGGCTACACTCAAGATAGATATAAATGATTATATGTATGTATGTGTATATATATATATTATACATACACACACACACGCATATATATATATATATA
>NC_068989.1:52722385-52727656 GCF_001194135.2 Octopus bimaculoides
CGATGGGTAAATTGTCGCCATATTATATTTTTAATTTCGCGCATGCACATTGTTTGCTTTTGATTTATTTAGTCGACTACACAGTATAGTAGGTTCAGTTGGGCACCGTCTGCGAGGAAAACATCACCATGAGGCAATTTACTCTACCAGAAGTGTAGAAACGATATTCTGTACTACTTCGCAATCGCGCCGGAAGCTCTAGTATGAACAGAGTGTTTGAGTGTCTATCTGAGGACATGTACTGCAAGTGATAATAATCAAACATTCTGTCAACATCATGGTGTTTGGAGTGATCACTAATGATGGGGAGTTATGCCTCCATTCATCTTCTCACGCGGCCTGAGACTCAACATGAAGGTATATATCAAGTGCCTGGAGGTGGTGCTGCCCTGGGTCAAGAGTGTGGTTGTTGGAAGACCCTATGTCTCACAACAGGACTGCACCATGCTACACATGCAGAAGAACCCACTCATGGCTGTCAGACAATTTCTGCGACCTCATCACCCCTAACATCTGGCTACCTAACTCCCCAGACTGCAACCACCTTGATTTTTATGTGGGGGCGCAGTTGAGCGAGAGACCAAGAAAACTTTTTGTAACACTAAAGATGAACTGAAGGCAGGGATTATGGCAGCATTCACCAGAAGAGTTGCAGGAAAATTCCGAAGTCGTCTGGAGGCCGTGGTCGAAGCCAATGGCGATTTTATTGAATAAATTTCCTCTTTAGTATTTGAAGATACTTTTATGTAATTTTGGTAAATATATCTGTTAAAATGTGAAGTTAGCGTTATTTTCCTTTTTGCGTAATTTAGACGACAGTTTATTCACTGCACTCTGCATGCCTGTCTGTATGTACGTATATATTTATATATACCATCCCTCACTCACCACACATTCTGTCTCACACACGCGCGCGGGTTGCGCTCACACACACGCACGCACACACACACAGATACACGTGCGTGCGCACACACACGTACACACACACACAAATACCAACGAAAAATGAATGAGAGATTTCAGGAAGAAATTTCTCTCGATAGTCAAATGCACGCACCAACTCAGCGTACAACCAGAAATTCTGCAGTTAAAGAATAATTGCATAAATCGGTAAATATATCTTAAACGATATATCCTCAGCGCTTGATAATTTATTGGCATTATTTCCATGGGGAATTAGACGCACCAATATGATTGAAGTAAGCAAAATTTTCGTAGGAAAAACTACTCTACATACAGATAGAAATATATCCCTCAGTTTAACACAACATACGTTTAATACAGATGCAATTACGTTTATCAATCTCGGTAGATATTTCCTTTTATAAATAGTATATAGTAGAAAAACCAAACAAGTTGGAATCATGTTTCACGTCAAAGTCATAGAGAAACTCAGGAATAAAATGAATTGTAAGCATAGACGTGAATCTTCAAGAGATAGTCCGAGGTTAGTATAATAAATCCAGACACACACATCAATGATAAATAAATATTCAACACAAATTCTACGATATTATAAAACTAACGACGAAATCATGATATTTAAAGATAACAATAGTAATAATTTAGTATTCATAAAAAATTGCAATACAGTAAACATCAATATTTTACTTAACGACGGAAAAATTTATAAGAATTCAGAAAGATAGCAACACATATTTCAATGTTAAACTGAAAATACTAATTACGATGATGCCCACACAAACAGGAGCTTCGTATTTCCTCCACGTTTAAGCATGAATTCTAATCGAGCGTAAAAAATACACAAGGCAATCTCTCTCAGCCCATACCGTTCAAACAAAGATCATCAAAATATACATTTAATTAATAATTAGATATCATCGAAAGTGGTCCCTAGAGGGAATGCTCTCTACGGTCTGCCGAAGTGTTTCTAGAGATTTTACATGAAACCAAACATGTAGGTAACATCATCACCTTCATATACAATATACGAGGGATACTAAGAAACGTTACATTGAATAATTTATAAAAAAATATTCATGTATATAGCTTACAGTTTCCATATCGAAGACATTGTTAGCATTCTGTATAATGGAAGTACATTTTTGCAGTCTACAATACAAATTATAAAACAGCAGTTAACCGTCGGTTCTTGCATAACAACCGCGTTCAAGGCGTTATATATAAGTTGAACAGAAAACAAAACGTTTCACTGCATAAACATACGTTATATAACTAGCATATGTACGATATACTTTTCTTAAACCTAGTACTTATTCTATCGGTCTCTTGTGCGGAACCTCTAAGTAAACACACGAACATCGGTTGTCAAGCGGTGATGGGGTAACAAATACAGACACAACGACACACACATAGATATATACATATATACATATACGACCGACTTCTTTCAGTTTTTGTCTGCCAAATCCACTCATAAGGCTTTGGTCGTCTCAAGGCTATTCTTGAAGACTCTTGCCGAAGATTTCATGCAGTGGGACTGATTTTGGAATGATGTGGTTGGGTAGCAAGCTTCTCACTACACAGCCATCGTAAGCTTGTATTTATATGTTCCGTAAATTCTGTCTTTCTATCGCCTACTCCAACTCGACAAAGGCTGCTGTTAATTCTCTTTGAGATTAATTGCTTTCCCAGAAAGATCTGGTAAATAATATATATCATAGTAACATAGACGCCTATCCTCGCTCTCTCACACACACAAACACAAACACACACACACGCACGCACACTCACATACATATAAATTGGCACAAACCTACACAGACATATACACATATACCGACACGTGTGTGTGCATGTGTGTGTGTGTGTGTGTGTGTGTGTGTGTGTGTCTCTGTGTGTGTATTTGTGATCGAGTGGCTAAGATGTTGCATTCACGATCGCAACGTTGATTCAATCCTCTCCGTCTAGATGTGTAGCCCTGCGACGAACATGCCTCTCGTTCCGGAGGAGAAGTTGTGACCCCAGTCACTTATCTGCCATGACTGGCACTCCGTCAGTTACTACAAGAGTTCCAGTTGTTCCGATCAAATGAACAACCTGCTCATGAAATTAACGTGTAAATGGCCGAGCACTCCACAGACATGTGTATCCTTAACATAGCTCTCAGTGAGATTCAGCATGACACAGAGTGTAACAAAGTCGGCCCTTCGAAATACAGCAGGGTTCGCCGCCATTCCCTGCCGGCACTACTCGTTTTTGCCATTTGAGTGGACTGGAGCAACGGGAAATAAAATGTCTTGCTCAAGGGCACAACGTGTCACCAGGAATTGAACTCACGACCTTACGATCTTGAGCCGAATACCCTAACCACTTATACGTCATCGAAACTAGGTAAATGGATACGAGTTATTGGACTCAGAAATATGGTTATTGTGTATTTTTGTGTGTATACATTTACATGCATATTATGTATTAACTACTGAGTCACAGTGGAGGCGCAATGGCCCAGTGGTTAGGGCAGCGGACTCGCGGTCATAGGATTGCGGTCTCGATTCCAATACCGGGCGTTGTGAGTGTTTATTGAGCGAAAACACCTAAAGCTCCACGAGGCTCCGGCAGGGGATGGTGGCGAACCCTGCTTTACTCTTTCACCACAACTTTCTCTCACTCTTACTTCCTGCTTCTTTTGTGCCTGTAATTCAAAGGGTCAAGCTTGTCACGCTGTGTCACACTGAATATCTCTGAGAACTACGTTAAAGGTACACGTGTCTGTGGAGTGCTCAGCCACTTGCACGTTAATTTCACGAGCAGGCTGTTCCGTTGATCGGATCAACTGGAACCCTCGACGTCGTGAGCGATCGAGTGCCAACAACAACAACTGAGTCACAGCCCTTAATAATACTTAATAATATATAGGCGCAGGTGTAGCTGTGAAGAAAGAAGTTTCAGCCCCGAGCTCAAGCTTTCGGATTCGGTCCCAGCAGGTGGCACCTTGGGCAAGTGTCATCTACAAAATCACCATCGTATATGTGTATGTATGTATATATCTGCGTGGCTTTGTGTTTCTGTTTGCCCCCCCCCCCTCACGAATGCACTGTAACTTAGTGATTCCGCAATGAGATCGATAGAACAAGTACCAGGCTTAAAAGTGAGTCTTGGGATCGATTTTTTCAACTAAACCCTTCAAAGACAGAGTTTCAGCATTACTACCGTTTAATGATTAAGACAAGCAAAAGACTGAACACGCACTCGCGCGCGCGCACACACACACACACACATACACACCTAAAGCATTTGAGTAACAAAACACTTATGGAAATAGTTTTCTTTACCGGAGAGAAGCTATTCTAATAATCTTTCCCGGCACCTGTTGCTGCGCAGAATGAATTCCAAGATGATTTAGCAGCAAGTGCTTTGCTTTCTGAATTAAATTGATTTAAATTAACTACATTATCTAAATTATTGTGACAAATCTTTCTAATTTTGGTTCAGAAATATCTTTTGAAAGAAGCATGTTTTTCACATCCATCATCCCTTGATGATTTTAATTGTTTGCTATGAGTTCTGTGTTCGCTGAACGCCACAAAGAATAATTTCTCACTGTCCTTATGGAATATTTCAAAAATATTCATAATATCCTTTTTGCCTCATGTTTATTTCAAAACAATTTTTCTCCAGTTTTTTTTTTTTTTTACTCCCTGATCTTAGACATTCTTCCATCTTTCGTTTGTCGAAGCAATAAATTTTCCTACAACCATAACAACTATTTCTCATAATTTTTTTCTTTAAATTATTGTTTTCAATAATCAATATATTTCGTCCCACAAGTGTTGCCTTCTTTTCTATCATATTGAAAAATATAGATTATTGCACAGTTCTGTGATTTATCAATTCAAGTATTTTTCGACTACACCGTCTCCTCCTCATCCTTCTTCTTCTACTCCCCCCTCTTTCTTCTTCTTCTCCTCCTCCTCCTTCTTCTTCTCCCTCTTCTTTTTCTTCTACTTCTTTATTTTACTTTCTCTTCCTCATTGTCTTCCACATTATTTACTCCTTTTCCTTTTTCTCTTCCTCTTATTCTTGTTCTTCATTTCTTCTCCTTCCTCTTCATCTTTTCCTTTCCTTCATCATGTGGCCCTTCGCATTTCATTCTTCGTCTTCTTCTCCATTATTATCATCGTATTATTATCATTAGAGGATTATTATTATTATTATTATTATTATTATTATTATTATTATTATTATTATTATTATTAATGTTATCAGTATTAGAATCATTAATATAATAATAATAATAATAATAATAATAATAATAATAATAATAATAATAATAATAATAATAATAAG
>NC_068989.1:52728765-52733730 GCF_001194135.2 Octopus bimaculoides
ATATATATATATATATATATATACATATATACATATATCCATATATCTATGTATGCGTGTCTCTATGAAACCTGTGTCTGTATTTCTTGGTCCCTTTTGTATATTAACTTTGGCAATCAATGCTATTTTTCAATTGTATTATCAATGTTCTATATTCTGAAGTTAGTGTGTAATTACATAACTCAATAACCAGAATTAGTTGCCTCTTTTAAATTTCAATAGTTAAATTGTTTTATCTAAACTGTATTTCAAGCAGAATGTAATGCAATTGAAATATTTTATTGATTTATTTGATATTTCTGCTTTTTGTACACACCCACACCTACCCACACACACTCACACACACACACACTTACTATATGCATATATATATATATATAAATATATATATATATACACGTATACTTAGAAATACATACATTTACTCATACATGCATACGTACACACACACGCATATATGTATACAATTATGCGTGTGTGTGTGTGTGTGTGTGTGTGTGTGTGTGTGTGCGTGTGTGTGTGTGTATAAATATGTATGTATTGTTTAATTTTTATGGTTATCATCCGAAACTCGGTTTTGATTTCCCATCTGAAATCTTATTTAATTTTCTGGAATTTTGGAAACAATTTCACAAGTTAATGTTATCTTCTGTTTTCAACTGTGTCAATATTCAATGCAACATATTACTACTCACGAAAAACAATAATAATAATAACAGTAATAATAATAATAATAATAATAATAATAATAATAATAATAATAATAATAATAATAATAATAAAACTAATAATAATGATGATAATATTAAACAGAAGGAAAATAAATTTCAATAGTGTAAACAATTAAATAATAACAACAAAAAGTACTTCTGTAAAATTATTTAGAAGTTTTCTGTAATTAAATATTTAGCAAAGTTCTGTCAACAAAACTTGGGTGCTTGTCCTGATGTTTCTTTAAGATAATCAAACTGTCAATAGCACTTAAATTTGTTTTCTCTTTCAAACATTATGAAAAGCTTTTGTGGTTGTGAACCAAGGTCTAAAACCATCTAAGTTCAATCCCAGTTCGTATTTTCGCTTCCATTGTTTTCCCACTATTTGGGGACTTTTTTGTCTGTAATTCTAACATCTAGCACAAAAGAGTCCAATGAAATCGATCAATAAATGCAGACTCAGATCTGTGTTTATCTTATTCAAAATTTCTAGTGAAATATGATATTGTCCGTAACCATTAGTCATCTGGTCAAGGGTAATCTGCTTATTAAAAATGAAATAAAGTTTCATACTATTACATGAAAAATAGTTAAGTATTCAACAAAAATTGACGCAATGCTGTAACGGAGACCTTATGTGGTGTCACAACCAGCTAGAAATCACTATCAGATCTTCCTCAAATTTCATCCTACTGTCAGAAAAAGTGAAGGCATATTGACTCGTCCTTGTTGTTGGCGGATTATCTGAATAAAAGAAAGAGAGGCGTCGTAAATGACTTTCATCATATCTCTAACAATATAGAGTTGAAAACAAGCTAAACAACAATAACAAGAATTGACGTGAGCCAGTAGGGTAAATCTTGCTCGACTCACAAGACAACTAATTCAAATCTCCTTAAAATGACATCTTACTCTGTTGTTATAAAGTGAAATACGTTGGTGGAAATCTATTTCTGGTAAATGACATCTCAAATTTAAAAAAAAAACATATACTCTACTGTTAGATCACCTTTTATCATAGACTATAAGGGATGACTGGCAAGACAATAATAATAATAATAATAATAAGAGCAACAACACCAATATTAGTATCATCAATAATAACAAAATCAACAATAACAGTAACAACAGATAACATCACTTTTGCGTTAGCAACTTTGTGGCCACTCGAAATTAACTCCCTTTACACCTGTAAAATCCCCTCCATACTTCTAAAAACTACTTACATAGATGTTACTTTGTATCAACATCACAGGTCCATAGCTATAACTAAGATTATAAGCCTACAAGAGGACCACCTCTACGGGGTTGCTCAATATGCTACAAATAGTAACTAACTTTCACTCAGGTCTTACTCACCGTTTTAATAAAATGCGAAGAATAATATAGAAGTTTCATCTGCTACGATACCCTTATAGACGTTCCTATTTACGCCAATACACACTAGTACTAAAGATATCATTCTCTAGTATAATAAGAATTTTATTAATCTATTGCAGTTGAATAATCGGAGCAAAATTCTCTACTTAACTATAATTTACACGTATATTCAATCAATGTGCGTTGCGTTTGCAGAAGTATATTGAAGCAATCATGCAAAATGCGGATATGTAGAGACTAAGGAATATGTCATTTCTCATAGCGACAAGATAGAAATAATGCAAGAGGAAGCTACCACAAATATTTGCGAATATGTGACACTAGAGTAGCTGCACACATACAGAGTATTTCACAAATAGTTATATGAATAACATATCACCACTAAGGTAGCTCGAACCATGGTTCTATAAAAATGTTAAGAGATCAAAATAAGCGGGGAAATTTAACCAAATTTTTTCAAGCGAACAATCTTTCCAAATTTAAGTGGTTAATTTGTTTCTCACTATGTCTATCTCTCTTGCTATCTCTCCCTCTGTCTCTCTCACTTCTCTCTCTCTCTCTCAGAATTATCACAGTAAGTTTCTGGAAGAAAATATTCACTTAATTTTAGCACCATGAGGTTTCTGGAACAAAACGTCCTTGATCTCACCAGAAATTGAAAGACATGCGCGTACGCACGCATGCACACACACACACAAACTCTTTATATCACTGTTTTATAAAAGGTGTCTAATTCTTCCACGTAATTAATGGGGCAAATACATTTTTCTCTGACCGTACGATATCAATATTTGTTTCAGAATGAAGTAGATAAAATTGTCACAAAAAATATTCTAACTCCGGTGAAACTAAATTTCTACAATTTTTACTGGAGATAAATTAAGAAAGAGACCATCAAACCGAACAGAAACGTTATTCCCTTTGTGTATGTTGGAAAGTTAAAGCAGTTTACGTCAACGAGACAAGCTATATGCATTAAATATGTCTTATAGAGAAAGCCCAAAGAACAGAAAATAAACGTTCTCCAAAACAAATGCCCATCAAATGAAGAACAAAGGTCTCAACTCGATTAAATGGACAAATAACCGTAAAGAAAACACATTAAGAACGTCACTCACAGAAATAGAAATAAAATTAAATGTTCCAACTAACAGAAGAGCAGAGTAACTAAACCAGTGATGTAGAAAACATAAAAATCAACATAAAATATTTCTTAGGATTTTCAAAATAAACAGCATCAGTACCTTGTAAAATAATGTCATTGCTAGAACGACGAAGATCATTTACTACAGACGCGCAAAAAATATATGAAATTTCTGTGTTATACATCCCTCTCCTGCTAAAAAGTTAATAATTTAATTCAATTTGATAGAATGTCTAATAGTGTTCATATTCATAACTACCCCGTGCCGAGAAGATCCAACATAATCATAATCCACGAATGTTAAAATATTAAGGGCAATGACTAAGAGAATAATTAAAGAAATCAAATAAACACATAAAGGTATTTATGATTCCTCTCACTAATGAGACAAAACTATTCGTATGGAGACTGAAAAACGTTTCACTGTTTTCATATGCAGACCTAACCAATCAACTGGGGGATATTCAACACAGTTTTCATTACACTACCGTTATAGTGGAACTTGTATTCTTCAAAACAGTGATGATACACGTATCATTATCATTATTATTATTATTATTATTATTATTATTATTATTATTATTATTATTATTATTATTATTATCATCATCATCATCATTGCATTTGCACAGCTTCTAACGCTGGATATGTACTACGGTGTCAGCTGTTCACTACCAGTGAACTAAGGTAACACCTCTTCTCTTTCAAGCACCTTCCGGAGTATTCGAGCGGTTCCAAGCAGTGCTGTTTTCTGCAGGTGCTCCACCCTTATTGCAGCCCCGATTTGTTCCACACACTCCTCGAGATTTTTGGTCACTGTTCCCAGAGCACCGACAATTATAGGTACAACTGCTAACTTTTTCATCGACAACAACTGCTTAACTTCCCAATCTAACCTGTCAAATCTCTCGACTTTTCTTTCTTCCTTATCGCATACCTTGGTGTCAGCTGGGCATGCTATATCTATCATCCAGTATAGTTTATTTTCTATCTCAATTAAGACTATGTCTGGCTTCCTATTCTCTATCTCATGGTCGCACTGTATCATAAAATCGCACAGGATCTTTGCCTTTGTATTTTCGACGATGCCTTCAGGTTTGTGGTCGTACCAATTTTTTGCTGTCAAGTCCATACTTGTTGCAAAGTGTCCAGTGGTCAAACCTTGCTATATTGTCGTGGCGTCTCTTATATTCCTTCTGGGCTAGTGACGTACATTGGCTGCTGATCTGCCATACAGTTTCACCGTTTCGTCCACAGATTCTGCACTTATCACTTTCTGCTGTGTTATCTATTCTGTATTTTATGTAGTGTATTCGTAGTGCTTGCTCTTGGGCAGTACAGATTAGAGCCTTCGTTTCCGGTTTTAAATCACTTTTAGTCATCCACAGCCATCTTTTTTCTCTGTCTGTCTTATCTTCAACATCCATATGAAATTGACCATGCATTCTTTTCTTTACCCATCTATTTTCAGTTTCATTCCTTTTTTAATTTCTTGTATAGTGCTTTATCTTTGCAACGTGTCATTCTACACAAGCCTGACTTTCTAACTTCTAATAATAGCGGTTCTGTGGCATTTTTTACATGGAGATTTTACCAAATGTTCATTATTATTATTATTATTATTATTATTATTATTATTATTATTGGCGTTGTTGTTGTTGTTGTTATTATTATTATTATTATTATTATTATTATTATTATTATTACTATTTACTTTTAATCTGCATT
>NC_068989.1:52733885-52739615 GCF_001194135.2 Octopus bimaculoides
ATTTTACCAAATGTTCATTATTATTATTATTATTATTATTATTATTATTATTATTATTGGCGTTGTTGTTGTTGTTGTTATTATTATTATTATTATTATTATTATTATTATTATTATTACTATTTACTTTTAATCTGCATTTTTATTACAGTCACTTGCCGAAACACATCCAGCGTCGTGGGGCGAGTGAAGGATAAGAGATGTTACAGTACGACTGAAAGCTTAGGGAGAGGACGTGTCAGGAGCAGTAGCGAAATATCTTCATGTAATACAACACATACATTTAAATGGATGAGGTTTTTCTAATGATGTGAGCAATACTTGTCAGCACAGTCTTCGGGATTTCTCTGAGACACGGTTCTCTTGGGATCTTATCTCTATGTTTCTGACATCCTATTTTTTATCATACATGTGGACCTACAATAACAGGAACAGTTCTCGGTTTAAGATGCCACATCTTTTGCATTTATATTTCCAAGTCCTTATATTTACTTAATTTGTCAAATTTCTTTACAAGTATATTTTTATCAGTGGTAACTCTAACATCTATTAGTCTATTAGTTTATCTTTCCCGTCTTTAGCAATTATGTTTGCAGGGTATGATGGACAGTGACAGCTTTCCACAACCAGCAGACTAAGGTGACACTTGTTTACTGGTCATGCTTCAAGAACCCTTTTTAATCTATGATGGTAGTTGGGTACTGATACTTCCAAGTGCGCCAATTAATATTGGTACCACGTCTACTCTCATTATTGACCACAAGCTTTCTACTTCAAATCGTCATAATCGTCATAATGAGCAATTATGAAGTATTTGAAGTATTTCCTACTGCAAATCCTCATAATCGTTCAATTTTTCTTCTGCCTCTTTGATTCGGTTGCCACTGGAACATGCTATGCCGATTATCATGCGTGTTCTTTTTTTTCCACCACAACGATTGCCGATGTTTGGTCCCACAGGATTTTACAATTTTCATTCTTGATGACGCCTTCTGGGGTGTGCTCATAGCACGTCCTTGCTCTTTGTAGGCCGTGATGTCCACAGAGCTCCCAAATAGATGATTCTTCTTATTAATATGTGGGTAGTGCATTACTACCTGTAACCGTAGTTGTCCGCAAGTTTTCATTCGTCTTTCAGGTGCTTAGAACCCTCCTGATAATTCTTGCTCTCCCCAAGTGTCAAACTTTCTGTAGGAGCTCTAGCGGACATTCTATCCCAATCTCCTTCAGCTATTTTTCTATAGTTTTGCTTATTGTTTCCAACGCACCAATTATCTTAAGCACGACCTTTACAGATTTCATACTTTAAAATCTTATTTCAAATTTTAAATGATTGTATTTTTTTCGTCGCTCTCCGATTCTGGAATCTAACGGGCAGATATTCACATGATTTCTATTCGCCCTCACATGCTCAAAAAATCCTCAGATGATTTTTCCTCTTCCAACAGGTATACCTTCTGTGGAAGATATGCAGGACATTTCATCCTAGCCCCTAATATCCATTTGCCAATTTCATTGCTCAAAGTCTTTGATGTATCAATTATCGCAGGTTCAATCATTACGGATTTCTTGTTTCAAATTTCACCATCTCAAATTTTGAGGTGTTGTAGTTTTTCAACTTTTCATCTGCTTTCCTCACAATTCTAATTTCAAATGGACATGATAGACCGATCAATATTTGATATGTTCCATCTTTTTATCTGTTCGAATGGGAAAATTCCACCTGCTCAACAATTTCAGCTCTAGATATAAATGCGGCAGCCATCAGCGAGATCAAAGTTTCTGAATGACGAGGTTTCTCGCTCATTTTCTTTCGATTCAAGTTGTAAGCATCTTTAAATCGACTGGAATCAGGAAGTGGAGTAGTTCTGCTGTTTCAGAAGGGTCCAGATTTGATGATATTTAATGGATCTAGAAGGTAAGTTCGTAGTCCTGTATGTGAGCTGCAACGAAGCGGGTGCCTTCAGTCTAGCAACTGTCTAAACGCCGACCGGAGCAGAACAACCAGACCTCTTCAGGCATCTCGACGTCCTCTGAACGTCCCGTACTGAAATTTGAGTGAATCCAGTTGCTATTTCTAGTAGGTGGAGTGAACTTGTCAAATTTCTCTTGGTGGTACTTGTTCTTTGAGAATGTAATGTGTAGGGTGAAAGGGCTGACGGATATACCAACACTAGGCTGGTATTTATTTTCAATTGTGTAGACTGAAGCACTGTGAAATATAACGCCCTACTCAAAAGAAAAATGTGGCAATCTTGTGCAGAACTTGAACCTTCGATCGAGATCCCAACCTCCTAATCACGAGACCGTGCATCTTCGCATAAAATAGTACCATTAGTACATGGTGGAGTTTATTCTGGCTTGACACTTCAGTATGACTTTATAGCTCAAAACCAAATCACCACTCTGACTGTATGGTCTCCATTACTTCAAACGCTATTAAACATTACTCGTGAACAGTTTTGAACTAAAGTTAAATGTTAATAATGCCAATACATTTTTGTTTGTTTTATTTGTTCAGATTTATTTTATTTATTTACTCTATAAAACAGAAATGAGATTTATAGATAAAAGGAAATATCTGAGAGATCACTAGAATACTGTCCATTTGTGGTGTTTCATAGGTCAATCATAAAGTAGATTCCTACGTAGATCGCTTTTGTTGGTGTATTTTGAAGTATATCCTGACATAAATGCACTTATACATAGTTGTAATGGCGTGAATATTTTAGCTTAATGAAAACCGATACAGAATATTTGTTTTAGGAAATGACTGGCTTTAGTTGTAAATGCTGTGCTTCTTTACGACTCAGTATTTAAGAGATCTGACCAATTTAGTTATTCTTCCATGTACGTTTTCATGCTGTCATCTCTGTTATATATCGAGAGAATTCTACTTTGAAAACCAATTTGCAAAGGTTATTTTGCTTATTTGAAAGAATTCCTTTATATGTATTGTCTGTAATTCAAACATTTTATTGCTAAGAATATATTTACTTTAAGTTGTGATGGCATCGTGAAAGTTATTCTTGATGATAGCAAGGATAGCAATACAAGATAGGATAAACAGAGGGTTTAAACATGACTTAAATATTTCACAAGATTCGCTACAAAGATACCTGGGCGAGAAAATCAAATATTGTCAGTCATAAATGTTAGATCCAATGCTTTTTTATCAGGAGCCGAATGGACACCAAATTTCGGACTCCATTCATTAGGATTCCCCACCACCATCTGTGAGAGCTAAGGGATTTCGATAAAGCATTTTTCTCTTTCTCTTGGAAACGTATACGTATTTAATTTATTGTTGTTGTTGTTATTTAGCCCCAAGTAATTTCTGATTAAATATATCTGTAACCAAGGTAATTCCTGTTTTTGACTAACTCATGTTTTTATATATTTAGGAATACAATGTCTACTTTGTCCGTTCTCTTTTAAAACAGTATGGTGAAACAGGAGTGGATTCGGTTGCTCTTTCTAATAGGTAGAGTGAACATGCAAAACCACTTTTTTTGCAGCAGTTGATGTTAGAGATGGCAGCAAAGTGCAAGAGTATGTTCACAAGGAATGTGGTTCAGAATATAAATGAGATAGTAAAGTTGGGCAAGAGAGAGATAGATGGTGACAAAATACCTGGGAATAACCTCCAGGCACAGGGATCACAATATAATTAGACGGGTATTGTCAAAGGTGCATGAGTTGGGAGTAGAGTATTTACATGAATTTAAAACTTGTTGCGGTGAGTAATGTTGTGACTGGCGAAACCTGGCTATTCAGAGTGGGTGTAGCAATGATACAGAGAGCAGGGCAGTGAGGACAAGATTGGGGAGCAAGATATAAGCATATGCATAGTGCATGAAAAAGAAGAAATGTGAGGAAGAGAAGAGATGCAGTTTGGTCTGTTGGGGTTACAGTGTTGATTATGTAGTATGAGAGAAAAGAATGAGAGTATAACGAGTTATTTATAAAACATTTATATTAAAAATTGTTTTGGTATTTGGTTTATAGGGACACAACAAAATTTATATTAAAACTAAAAAGAATTTCAAATAATCAAAAAATTTCGAGGAGGGCATAAGATGTTGAATCATTAATCTTGGAAAGACAACACAATGAATCTTCTCGTAACGAATATATGATTCTATGCATCTTATTTTCACAAAATTATTATCATATTTTCCATTGATATTTTCTTACGAAGGAGAAAACCAATCCCACTTGTTATTTTCATCTTTCGTTGTCTAATAAAATGTTTCTTATTTTAAGCGTATAAATGTGGAAATTTAAATGAGAATTTGGATTGAGAATAGAAGTTGTGAAAACAATAAATACACTTCAGAAACACAATGCGAATAAGGCCCACTTGGATGGTTGTAAGGTGTGGAAAAGCAAATTAATTCCCGTCTAAAATCATAATTGAAATTCCTATCTGTAATATATGTCGAAAATCTGGAGAAAATAATCTGAACACTTCTAAGGTGATTATGAAATGTATTTTTATGCTGAATGGATAAACGTTTTGATTAATTCGCTATTATTCCAATGTAAGATGCAGGCGTATTTCTTTTTGATAATTGAACAGTAAACATGTGGGTAATTGTGAATTGTGTAAGTTGAAAGATACACTGAGGTAGTTGACAATATTAAGATGTAAATTATACATCGAATTCTTTTAAAAAATTGTGTTCTTAAATTTATCAGATTGGTGTTATCGATATTTCTGAGAGGTTGACCATCGTCTGGCGTAGAGAGAAACACTGTATAAATAGTTAACGATTACAGTACCATGATAGAACCTAACTCTGGCGGATAAGTCGAACCCATATTGATATCGAAACAAATATTGGATGCCTCTTTCATTCATATATTATTTCTATGAAAGACAATGGACTTTTAGCATGCAAAATTATTAGGAATTCAGAAATGATTAAGCAACGATTTCAGCTGTCAACTTGTGAGCTGAATCATTAAACGTTATAATAACTGGCCTGGAATTACTCCATGAAGGTAAATGTCTCTACGCTGATGTATTTAGTCATATTTACACCCATTTTTTACGGATTAATTAGTCTTGTTGCTAGAGTCTTAACAGATTGAGGTAATTATCCTTAAAAGTGAGATTTTAATGCAAACGTTCTGCTCATTTTTTCTATTTATAAAAAAAGATACATTTTGCTTAGATATTTTTGTAGTGGTCGAATTAGACAGAAATTTCTAAGAAACTGGATGGTTATTCTCGTCAAGATTCGAAGTTTTATCTGAAGATTTGAGAATTTTCTTTTCCTTTTTTTTTTTTTGTGTTAGTGGAGCACATGTCTAATTTAGGTCTTAAATTTCTCAAGTACTGGCTTATGTACATTTCCAATGTGATATTTCTAATCATTGGAACAGATCTTTTCAGACTGTTGTATAAGTATGTAGTAAGCATTCATTCATTCCTAATCCGTAATTAGATTTCAGTTTCGTCGCTTAGGGATATTTCTAAATCATAAACGCCTTTCACTTCACTCTTTTATTGTATTGCTAAATTCTTTGTATTAGACATATTGCCTAAAGAGGTTGTTGCCTAAAAATTTGATGAATGCGTGTGAATTTGTGTGTGTATGTGTGTGTTTGTTTCTTTGCGTGTGTGTGTGTGTGTGCGTGCGTGTTTGTTTGTGTGTGAGTATGTGTTTGTGTGCGCTTGTGCGCCGTGTGTATGCGTGCGTTCAGATACGCCAAATTTGGCGA
>NC_068989.1:52739625-52740008 GCF_001194135.2 Octopus bimaculoides
GCCGTGTGTATGCGTGCGTTCAGATACGCCAAATTTGGCGACGATTCTTTTTTCTTTTACTTGTTTCAGTCATTTGACTGCGACCACGCTGGAGCACCGCCTTGAAGTGTTTCTGTTAGTGAAACAAATCGACCACAGGACTTACTTTTTTAAGCCTAGTACTTATTCTATCGGACTTTTTATCGAACTGCTAAGTTTCGGGGACGTAAACATACCAACAGCGGCTGTCAAGCGGTGATGGGGCAACAAACATAGACACAAACACACACACACACAAACACACATATACATATATATATATACATATATATATATATATATATATATGTGTGTGTGTGTGTGTGTGTGTGTGTGTGTGTGTGTGTGTGTGTGTGTGTGTGTGT
>NC_068989.1:52743430-52744156 GCF_001194135.2 Octopus bimaculoides
ATAATTTAATAACATCAAATTTATCACTTTACTGCTTTATACTCACCTATATTGATGCTTGGCCTGAAGTATCTCCACGATTTGGTAAATTCTTTGTTTGGTTTAAATCTTTTGTTTAATCTTTATGCTTTTGTTACGGTGCTTTTATTTTCTTAACTACTAATGTTTATTTTTGTTGTTTTTCAGGCATATATATTTGTAGTTTTCTTTCGATTTGTTTTTCTGGTTATTCTGTTTTTTACTCTATTACGTGTTACTTTCTATTTCTTTTCAAATTGGATTTCTGCTGACTACTTGTGTTGCAAGAAATATAATTTACGAAGGAACGAAGTATCTATGGGGCATTTTTCATATATAGAACTTGAGTGAATACACTTACAGATAGACACAAGCACACGCATATACACATGTACACACACATGTATTGATAGCGATGTAGACAGAAAGGGGAAGATGAAAAGTTGGGGAGATTAGATGATAGATGAAAAAATAGAGAAGTTAAAATATACACAATTAGAGTATAAAGAGACGCACACAAAGACAAATAGGTAAATTATTAGATAGACAGAGAGACAGATAAATAGATAGATAGATAGATAGATAGATAGATAGATAGATAGATAGATAGATAGATAGATAGATAGATAGACAGACAGACAGACAGATAGGCAGGTAGGTAGGTAGGTAGGTAGGTAGGTAGGCAGGTAGGTAGGTAGGCAGGTAGGT
>NC_068989.1:52744213-52749156 GCF_001194135.2 Octopus bimaculoides
CAGGCAGGTAGGTAGGTAGGTAGGTAGGTAGGTAGGTAGGCAGGTAGGTAGGTAGGCAGGTAGGTTGGTAGGCAGGTAGGTAGGTAGGTAGGTAGGTAGAGATGTAGTTAGGTAGGTAGGTACGTGCGTGCATACATGCATGCATGCATCCATCCATCCACACAGACATACATGCATACATACATGCATACAAACATACAATGAAGCATGCATGCTAATTGCAGGTTCTTGTCAGAAGACTACCAAGTCCTTACCGATCATGATCATGTGAACGCTAGTGGCTTTTTAGCTCGGCTTTTGTTCTGCAGAAACGTTGATAGATGTAACACTTATTTCTCTTTCCTAGTACATACGTATCTCGGTGCGTGAGATAGTAGAACTATCTCACAAGCTGATCGATTTATCCTAGCACATGCGACTTTAAATGGCTGACAAATCCAGGAACCTTCCACACACGTTGCTCTTTATATCCTACTGGGTATTGCAGGCGCTGCACTTGAGTGGCGTCCATGGAGTGGTCGCTGCAATGCAGCTTACTCTATTCGCTTTTGCTTAAGGACAACACATCTCTACTTGATTGACTCTTTCCATGATGTACGGCTTTCAACCAATGAGTCCCAGATAACCATATCAATCTGCAAGGCTTTAAAGGTTGCTTTTTATAACATTATTCTTTACTACTCTAGGCACAAGGCCCGAACTTTTGGAGGTGGGCAGTCGATTATATCGACCCCAGTAAGCAACTGGTACTTGATTCATCGTCCCCGAAAAGATGACAGCAACGTCGACCTCGGCGGAATTTGAACTCAGAACGTAAAGACAGACGAAATACTGCTAAGCATTTCGCCCGGAGTTCTAATGTTTCTGCCAGCTCACCGCCTTTCTTTTATGACATTATTAAAGCACCGTTAGGTTCAGTCGGTGCCCTTAAAATAACGTACTAAACGAGAATGTTAGATTGGCCGAATGTTAAGACATTAGGCGTGATATTTTGCGGTATTTCTTTCGTGACTTTGTTTCATTATTTTGCGTTAAGAATATTCCGATATTAGACTTAATTTGGTGCCGCGGCTTAACTCTAGCTCAGCTTCAGTTAAGTCTTGCAGAATTCACTGTGAAGCAAGCTTTCTGGGCAGGTCACTGACTTGAGGATAGATTCATACGCTCTTCTTTAACTATCCCGTTGGGATCCTGAAAACAACAAAGGTACTGGCTTCACCTATTCCTGGCCGTTAATAAAAGCTAATTATATTTCAAACTTTAAAAAAATGTTCTGTAAACCATTTTCTGCATTAAAACTACTGTTGTAATGATCTTTCTTTATATAATGATTATTAGTTTACAGAGAGTGCAGATTTATTTTATACGAAAAAAAAACTTGAGAAAAAGTTCTTGCAAATGTGCAATGATATGGTATATATAACGGTCAGGTTAGATATAAACAGCATACTATTTTATGTTCCAATTTTTAACACATACTTTCCCATTCGATTCTACATAGAAAATTCTAATTTATTAATTAAATTTGTTATGTACCCTAACTTGTATTTCTTGTGATTCAAGTTTATTTTTGCTATTTCTCATTCCTGGCGAATTCTAATTAGTTTTAATCATTCAATAAAATGTAGCTTACTTGACTATAACAGTTCAAAGAGGAATATTTTTCATCAAATCTTATCATGTTCTTTTAACTTTGGTCCTAAATGTTTATTTATTAAGATTAAGAATTTGAAAAAGAAAACAAGACGCCGTCAGAAAAATAAATAGAAGAAAGTAAAATCAATGTTTTTAAACATTTCAAAGGAAGCAAAAAAAAAAGAGAGGAAAGAAAAAAATTGCTTTCAAACGCTCTGTAATTACGAATCTTTGATATTGAAGATAAAAATATCAATCGTGTACAGAAGTTATTTCAGTTGAGTATCATTTGTTTAAGATTGCAATGTAATGCTTCGAGATCCAGTAGGTTTTATGATACTCCACAGAAAATTTCAATCAACGCTGTTAATTTTTTCTTTTTTTTTTGTGTGTAATCGAAGTTTATTGAGAATAGCTGCTGGAATCCAGATTTTTGCGTGGTAACATTCCATGTTGTGAAGATTTATTCAAAGTATAACCGCTCCTGTCTAAACCCAAACGGCTTTTTCTTGTATTCTTCAATCAATGGTGTCACGAAGATGCTATAGCTGTAAGCTGCAAAATACCTTGTCTGAGACCAGTAAGTCTGAAAAACCACACCAATTGTTCCACTCAACTGTATTTCCTTTATTTCGACTATGATACATCAACTATGATACGTAGCCATTGTTGTTTAAAAACGTTGCAATTGAGAGAAACTGTTTGATATATTGATCACTGAAGTTAGAATACCTAGACTTCTCTACGTCAGCAGCTCAAACGGCATATGGTCTACAACAGTTAGTTTATTTTGGCTTTTGTTTTGTAGAGTTTTTTGGTATGTTTTAGTTCCTTGATCGCACTCTACTTTTTTCTGTCCAGATTTTCTCATTCCTGTAACTAGCTCTGGTTCAAGTAATCATTTTTATAACTGAACTCTAATTTGGAGGTAATTGGTAGAACCTCATGTGAAAATTTTCCACCTAAAGATATGCTCTGCTTTTTCATTTGTGGAGATCACTTGCAATTTTCGCTGCGTAAAGACAGAAATGAGAAACCCTGGCTACTCTCACATGACCATGAGGGTTCAACACAGATACATCGTCTCTCCATTCATTTTGTGTACTCTATCTTGAAAAAGGCAGCTGACAACAATGAATATGATATCGAAAGGAAAGATCAGAGATCGTTCGCCGACCTGGATTTTGCTGTTGTTGCATTATTGGCAGGATCCAGAAAGAATTAACTGAAGAGGCGGAGAAAACCAAAAACCAAATTGAGAGTGAATGCAAGGTCGTCCAATAAAGAGAAACTAATTTCTCAATGTTTGAAGACCAAAGTGTCGAAGATGCGAGCCAATTAACATACCTTGGCAGTGTTAAGGGCGGTTTTGGATACGCTGATATAGATATCAAATGAAGAATCGGGAAGTTATCACAGTATTTCAGCCAAAGTACAAAGTCAAGGCCATCAACATACAAGACATCATCATTGAGATCTGCGTACATGATATCATCGCATTACCAGTGGTTCTATATGCAAGCCAAATGTGGAGAAACTGCGAATGCTACTAAAACGTTGGATGTCTTTCACCAAGAGTGTTTGAGGTAAATCCTCAGAATTTTCACCCATGATTGAATCAGAAACAAAGAAAACTTAAGAAGACCATCGTTGCAAAACCTCCAATTCAGAATAATGCAGCAGGCGTATTGTCAACAAGAAAATAAACATCAGTGAGATCATGAACAAATCGAAGACAGGAATAGAAACAGGAGGACAGGAAACCTTCACGCCACATCGCGTCGAATCTTTCTGAGGTACATTAAAACTATCAACTGATCGAGGACACTCGAAAAGAACTGCTACCTGATTTGAAAACTCTCATGAGTTAAACTATTGAACTGAATCACGTAATTCGGTTTCTTCCCGATGAGTGCCGCCTGGAGAATAATGAAATCTACAGAGCTGAGTAAAGTCTTTTCTTTTGATGTGATGTACAAGTTAATTAGGAAAGAATTGGAAGACCACACGACCTATGCAGGTCACACTGATACAGCAAGTGCTCAGCTTAGACATCTGAAGGTGAATATTTCCTATCCGCCCTAAAATATAGGGCGGATAGGTCTCATGTTGTCATATATGAATGCTGACATCAAAGTGAACTCTGTGATTTTGTTTTTACTGTTTTTTAAACATAAATAGAATATATATTCAAAGTATTCCATCCACGACTATTCCGCTGGGATGAGACTACATAGAACTAAACTATCTTATGTATTCTAGCATTACCATTTTTTACAGAACAATAGTGTTTCTGGAGTATTAAGTTACTATTTCAAGCAGGTTAGGCAATCATGTGATGACTCCCTATTAATCTAAGCAGCGTGTATTGTCACATATAATACACGAAATATTCAATGTAGCCCCAGGATGCAACGTGCTATGGAATTTACCATTCCTATTCCCATTCAGAATATTCTAAAGAAATTTTAAATGACATTTCTCAGCGAAAACCGTATTGAAATTTTATTAAAAGTAATGTTTCATTATTAGTTCTCAATTTATTTATTTATTTATGTTTTATTTATTTATTTATTTCTGTTTTCAATGAATTAATTTCGGCAGACAATCAAACTATTTAATTTTTGACCTTGCATGTTCACACACAAAATCATGTCTTGATGTCTGTCTGTCTGTGTGTCCCGTTGAGAAGAATCACCTGCGGCATCGTGTTCTTTAGGATGAAGAAATATTTGTGAACATTTGCACAAAATTACAGACAAACGTGAGCTTCAGAAACCAAACGAAAACATTTTATAAACCAAACAAATTTCCAAAATTCTTCATTCTGAGCTTGTTCCATAGTATTGAAATGTAAATATTTGTTCACCAAAATAGTTTTACATTTTAATATTTCAAAAAGTAACACACATTTTTGATTTTAATTAAAATTTCATCCATACCTAGTCTTTACTTTTTAACTTTCATTCTGTAATAGGCGAACGAATGGCTATGCGATGGAGAAGCTCGCTTTGCAGCTACGTAGTTTCGAGTTTAGTTCCTCTGTGTGGCACCAGATGTCTTATACTATTGCATTGCACTGACCTCAGACTTAACAATCGATTTTGTTGACGGAAAGCCCGTGGGATAGATAGATAGATAGATAGATAGATAGATAGATAGATTAATAGACAGACAGACAGACAGACGGATGGATGGATGGATGAATGGATGGATGGATGGATGGATGGGTGGGTGGGTGTGTGGATGGATGGATGGATGGATAGATAGATACATTTCTTTTATTAGCCACACAGGGCTCAACGAAG
>NC_068989.1:52753142-52756001 GCF_001194135.2 Octopus bimaculoides
ACCTTCGTGTTTGACGTTGAGGTGTTGGTCGAGGGCCATCCTAGTAGCCAAAACGTTGGTTGCGCTGCCAGTTGTAAGTGCCTCTTCTAGTTTCTTAACTAAGTCTCCCTCTACTCTATTTCGATCTATCGCTAGTTCTTTACTAAACCTAATAGATTCCGATTTGATTGCCATTTTCAGGGCAAACCACCAGCGGTTGTTAACGATGGCTCCTAGATAGATAGATAGATAGATAGATAGATAGATAGATAGATAGATAGATAGATAGATAGATAGATAGATGTGTGTGTGTGTATTTTAGTGTCTGTGTGTGCGCTTGTCTTTGTGCCACCCTCATGTTAATTCTTGACAACTGCTCTTTGTTTAATTCTGTAATCTAATTGGTCGACAAAAAAAAAGCTGATACCATAAGTACAAGTTTTAAAAACACATAAGCACTAGAGTTGATTTACCGACTAAAACTCTTGAGGACGATATCCAGGTGTGGGTGTAGTTCAATGATTGAAACAGTTAAAATAGAAAAGACAATACCGAGGTTTAGCAAATTAGTTCTTTAGATATATGTACAAGAAAACATTGATTTCCTTCAACTTGATTGCAGAATATACATGACATCAATTCGTCTGACAAAATATTACTGATATACATTATATGAAATATGATATTCATATTCATTTTATTGAATGATTAAAATTAATTAGAAATTGCGAGGAGTTAGAGATAGCAAAAATAATCTCAAGAACAACATTCGTAAAGCTTAGCTTTCGTATTTCTTTCGCATTTAGATACACACCTACTTGCACATATGCACTCACACGCAGACACACACACATGCAAACACTTACATATATTCATACACACATATGTGAGTATGTATGCCCACACGCAAGTGTATCATATATCTATATATGAAGGGAAGCCCAAAAGTCTCTGGATAGGGGTAAACTAAAAGACAGGAGAATGTGTTAATTATGATTTTGTTCAACATGTTCCTTTCTCAGATTCATACACCAATTGCAGCGGTTCCTAATTTTTTTTTCTAAGCCCTGTAAAAGAACTCTGGACATTGGGCCTCCATCCAGGTCTTTCGCGATACTCTTAAAACCGGGAACTTTTCGGCATCCCCTCGTATATATGTGCGTGTATGTGTGTATGAGTATATCTGTGTATATGTGTGTATATGTATGTATGTATGTATGTATGTATGTATGTACGTATGTATGCATGCATGAGTGTATATATATGCATTATATGATATGTATGCATGCATGTATGTATGCATTATATATATGTATGTATGCATGCATGCACATATATATGTACAATTTAAACGCCTGTACTTAGTTTTGAAGCGAAATTAGCCCCAAAATTTCATTTCTTCAAGGTTGCATGAGAATCGAAACAAAGGATTCTATCGTAACACAACGAGTATGAGGAGTGAGTCTGAATAGGCCCACGGCTATTTCAAGGTGCCTGAAGAGCGGCGACGAAAATCTTTGAGACACGTTTTGCAATAAATAATGTAATATACGTACACAAATTTACGTACAAACACTCGCATTTACACTTATATGCATGTATAAATGCATGTGTGCGTGCGTGCGTGTATGTTTGTAGATATATGTAGGCGTTAATACAAGTATAGGTTTAACAGATAATTATAAGTATGTGCGTGTGTGTGCATTCCAACCTTATCATTTAATTGCTTCAGTCACTGAACTGTGAACATTCTGGGGTATGTGAGACAAACAGAAACACAAAGAAATACGCGTGCGCACACACATGTACACACACACACACACACACATATATATATATGTGTGTATATATAACGAGCTTCCACACAGTTTCTGCCTCTCATTAGATTAGAGAGAAAGTTTGGAACGTTATTAAATGGTCCATTTTAACATGTAAATTTGTTTCCCACGTGACTGAAACATATGACATATTTTCGGAAGGATGACATGAAGCACATCTTTCTGTGCGATTATTGTGTGGCTAGTTTATTTCTACTGATTTTACGCTAAAAGTGGAGATGCAGGAAAATGAGATACATTTTCCTCATTTGACACTCTTTTCCTTCCGTATTAAGTACAAACTGATATACAAACGTGAAAATTTTATGACCAGTGGGTCATAACTGAGAGGATTGTTTGTAAATATTTCGCTAGGTTTAGTGATGAAATTTTAATCTGGAAGACCATAAAAATTCCACTGATGATGGCCAAAACGAAAGGATAATCAATGATAATCCGGGTCACACGACACGAGTCATCACACAGGCACTCTACACATTAGAAAACAAAATTAATGGACCATATTTCGATCTGCGATTCTCTGCTCAAACGCAATAAAAATGACCCGTTGTTGAAACAACGATCACAGGTGATGAAAAACAGTTTGATTACAACAGTGTACAGTTTCCTTCCAAACCTGGCGGAAATTGTAATAGGTTAGCTGAGATAGTCTAACCATACCCACCACACTCATCTAACCTTGTAACTTCGGATTACTATTTATTTCGATCCTATGAACATTTTCTTAATAGGAAAAACTTCAATTCTTTGGAAGACTTAAAAATCATTTAAACTAGTTCATGACCCAGAAAGATGTCAAGTTCTCGGGGGATAGGATCATGAGGATACCTTAAAGATGGCGAAAGGCACTGGAACAAAATTGGATATACATTGGTAAATAAAAGCATGTTCTTGAATCTTACTTGAAAAAAAAAAACGTTGTGAACTTTCTTCTAATCCACTGTGCATTTGCGTGGAGGTGGGTGCACACCTCAATATTTATATCTCTACGCGTATCAGTGTACTATATGTCTGTGTGTGTATCCATGTTTATATATATATA
>NC_068989.1:52756059-52758268 GCF_001194135.2 Octopus bimaculoides
ATATATATAAGTAAAAACTTACTGCGTAACGTTCGATATTGATAAATACAAAAAGAAGTACGGGATAAAATACTAAAAGAAGTCTTACCCCATCCTCAACAGTCGACTCTTAATTACTCCCTATTTCAAGCTTTCAACAAGATAGGAAACCTTCACAAAACACCAGCATCCAGAAATTCTTTAAATATAAAATTTGTGGAGAGTTAGACCTTCGAACGAACAAACAACGACAGAGTGGTCATACAGAGTAAGCAATCGACGAAGACAAACATTAAGGACTTATAAAACTTATGTCTATATAATCTATTGGGACAGTCTGCGCTTTTCTTTCTTAATTATTGGTTCGCATATTGTATTCATCTCTGCACTCAGCCTGCTTAGGAGGCTGTTATGTCCTAGCCTATGCACTGTGTCCTTACGTTTTCTAATTTTCCAGAGGTGCACTCTAGCTATTATTTTGATCTCCTCACTCAGTAGTTGGCGACCTCTATTTCCCCTCCGTGATCGGCTATATCTTTACCTTCATTGCACCCTCGTGTCACGGCTCTCCAATGTCCCTCTATATCTCATACGAGGGTGCCATGTTTCTCTAGTTGTTTGCTTATGTCAGCCGTAGCTAAGCAGAGCTATGATCAAATATACTCCAGCCACTCCATCCAATGTCAAGTGTGAAGTACGTATGCTCTCACTTCATGTTTACCAACGGAACGGAATGATTTGAAAGAGAAGTGACTACTATCTTTAGCAGATTGAGTGATCACGTAGATGCTACCCTCGGATGAAAAGAAATAATTATTTCTAGAACTTCAATAAAGTGATACATTACCATTATATGTTAATGGTTGAAACTATTGCACTTTGCTTACATAACTCATTTCTGTAAATTTCTATAAATGTGAGATAATTGTACTGGTTCAAAATGAAAAGCAAGTAATTGGTACCATTAGATTAACACAGTTTTATTATCACATCACAACGTTTAGTTAAAAGTTTATACACATACATGCATAAATATATCATACACACACAGACACACGCACACGTACACACACATACACATATATATAAACACAGACACGGAATAAACTTTAAATAGTTAATATACTTATATAATATATTTCTCACACACGATTTTATATATATATATATATATATATATATATATATATATATATATATATATATATATAAAACATACATATACATCTATACATATAGATATATACAATGTGCGATGGGTAAATTGTCACCATCTCATATTTTTAATTTCACGAATGCGCATTGTTTGCTTTTGATTTTGTCAACTACACAGTATAGTAGGGTCAGTTGGGCACCGTCTATAATAAACACAGCACAATGACGCAATTCACTCTGCCAGAACGTTGGAAGCGACTTGCCGTACTGCTTGGCATTCGCGCCGAAAGCTTCAATATGAACAGTTCAGAGTGTTTGGTTGTCAATCAGAGGATTCGGAAGTAGTTGGATTAGTCTAATGGTGATTACAAAGGTACGGCAGCTCGGATGAAAAAGAACTCCTGAATTTGTTGGTGAGATCCAGGCCATGATTGACAACAGTCCCTCCAAGTCGATGAGGTCCATCACCTGGAACATAAGAACGTCTGAGTTTCTTATCAGGCAGGTAGAGCATGAAGACATTCGGTATTCCTCATATACAAGATGCGAAAGGGCTAATTTTTATCTCAGGTCATTAAGTACAAGAGGTAAGACAGCGCTACGAAGCTTTTGAACGAACTTAAGCATCCCCTCCAAACGAACATATATTGCTTTATCTCAAACGAGAAAAATTTCTTCAAAGGGTCAGATGACGAACACGCAGAACAACCGTTGGCTTACCGTGTGCATAGAGTGATAAAAATCAAACATCCAGTCAAAACCATGGTGTTTGGAGTGATCACTAGTGATGGCGAAGTCATGCCTCCATTCATCTTTCCACGCGGTTTCGGACTCAGCAAGGGGGCCTACATCGAGTGCCTGGAGGAGGTAGTGCTACCTTGGGTAGCAGTTGAGCGAGAGACCAACAAAACTCCTAGTAACACCAAAGATCAACTGGATTATGGCAGCATTCAGTAACTTAAACAAGGAAACCGTCCAGAAGAGTTGTAGGAGATTCCAAAGTTGTCTGGAGGCTGCGCTTGAAGCCAATGGCGATTTTACTGATTAAATTTATTCTTTAGTATTTCAAGTTCTT
>NC_068989.1:52758704-52759528 GCF_001194135.2 Octopus bimaculoides
GTTATCGTTTCATTTGGATTTCAAAGTTCAAAGTGGATTAAACTTTTCATATCCCACCATAAGGATAACATCATCTTACGTGGATGAAGACCATCTTTAGTCTGGTGTGCTGGTGTTTTCCTTTCCCTACCCACTGTCTTTGGCGCTTGACATTTTTATAGATAACCTATTCTCGTCACCAGTCACTATTCGGTCCAAAAAGGGTTCATTCTGGAGATGTAACGGCAAAGAAGAGCACACATTCACTCTCAGCGCGCGATTAAACTGAAAAGATTGGAAGGAACCCATTGACCCAATTTGCTGACTTTTCCGATGGCATGCAGGTGTCGATGAATGGTTGAATGGTTGAACAGTTACGATGGGATTTCGTTCCACCAGAGTCTGCAGAACGTCCTCCTCGAACTCTACATATCTTAATATTCCTCGGACTTTCCGTTGTGTTGTTGCTTTTATTGTACTCATAAAGCAAAATATACCGAATATGATTTGTCACTTCGATTTCAAAAAAATAACTCCTAGAAATAAGTTCAAGGTAAAATTACTACCTGCTTTTGTAGCAATTTGTTGCAGGTAGTTTATCCCGTCACCTTCGGATTTTATTTCATGCAATTGAAAATCGGCATTATTTTGGGATGTCCCAATATATATATATATATATATATATAAAAACAATATATGAGTATATGCATATATATGTACATGTATGTATATACGTTCATCCACATGTACATATGGATACATAACTGGGTACATGACGTGGCAAAAGAACAAGGACAAAAATGGTAAACAAGGTGCATATATATATATATATATATATATATATA
>NC_068989.1:52759834-52762729 GCF_001194135.2 Octopus bimaculoides
GAAACAAGATGGTAAAAATAGTACTCGAATACCAAAAGTAGAATAATACGCTTTATTAAAAAGCAGTGAAAATATCGCAAAAACTGTTACTCAGAGTTTCACGTTCCCGTTCGTCGGACAGGTTTGTTTTGGTATTTTGTCCCGTACTTGTCGCTCATTATGTGTTTACGTATTTTTCACTCGTTAGTGATGTCCTGTACGTGATGTATTTTAGATTTATTTATTTATAATCAAACGCCACGCAACCTAGTCCACAATAAGTTTTTACTTTCATTTATAATTTCTGCGACTCTACACCCTGTTCTCTTTCTTTCTTTCTCCCTATCCCACTATAATCCACTTTATTTTCCGTTTCTCCCCCTCCTTCTTTGTTGTCTCCTGTCTAGCTTTCTTCCAATCCCTACTATCTTTCGTCGCTTCTCCTCACTCCCTTTGTTTCTGTTCCTCATCCTCTCTCTTGTCCTCCTTCTCCTCTGCCTGTTTGCTCCCACTAATTACAAGCAATTTCTCTCACCTCTGTCTTTTCTGGAGGCGACGTCCACTTAGATAGATGTCATTTTTCTCGCCTCCCGACATTTTTTCTCTTCTATTTGACAAGACAGTCACTCGACCGCCGACACTCGTTGACGCTGCTTCTAAGAGAATAGGGAACAGAAGAAAGAAGACATGCACTCAACATCAGAGCTGAAGACACCTCCGAAAGTGGGTGGGGCCGCAACGTCAAAACGGTAGAGGAGTAGGGGCCGAAACCGGACGTGGTTCCTCCTGGTGATGTCTTGAGCTAACTGGATCCTATAAAGGAGCTGTTGTGGTAGCAGACCACGAAACATGGTTGAAATTCCTCCTTCTCTTCTATTTATTCTATATCCTTTCAAATTTTCTCCCCGGCGTTACCAATTACAATGCAATAGATTACAAGACACACGTTTTATAAGTCCTTAAAACTCTCTCTAGTACTGGCCTACAAGAATAGCGTAGTAAATAAAGACTTTGGTTAAAGCAGTGCGGTCACCTAGAAGTTCTGAGATCAATCCCAAACAAGGCACCAAGTTAATTCACAAAAATCTCCGCTGAAGGAAAAGTGTTAGGTCCGACACAGGAGACCAAAATACAGCAGCCGTGACCTAGCAACAATCGAGATGAGGGCACCAATCCGACTAATATAATCAGCCTACATAATATATATTCCTCATCTCACTAAAACAGAAATGTAATTTATTTTATTGACGTTATATCCTTTGTTTGTTGTTTTAGACTTTTAAACACTGTGAAATTACGATTTGTTAAATTGCATAGATAATGTCATTTAATCCGTGTTCATCAACCTACTTATATTACATGTATGAAACTACGCTGTTTGTGTTTAGAATATAGAAATATCCGCTGAGTTATTTATCTTCCATTAAATTCTTGGTGCTAAAATACCTTTAGTTCACTATTCCGTCATGCTTACTACACCACAACTATTTAAATACTGGCTTGTCGGATAAATTCGTTGTTGTCTTTCCAATGTTATTTGGATTATAACGAAAATCATTTTATTGTAGCGTTTTATTGTTTCGTGGCTCTCTTCTTTCTCAACTACTTTTGTTTGTTGTTTTGGGAAGTTGAATAAATTTTACCTCTTTTCAGACATACGATGATGGAGTGCCAAGAAGAGAATAATAGCATTTTCAACACCTGTTTCACTTTGCTTTCAATCAAGGTTCCAAAGCTATCAAAGTCATTCGAAATATTTGTGCTGTGTATGGAAAAGGAGTTAAGATCACAAAGAAAGTTTTCATGCTCCACAGAGGGGTAATTCGGCTTTGTAGACTCTTAGTTCCGGCCGACCAGTTCAGTTATATGAAGGTCGATGAAACGAGCCCTTACATGAGGATCCAAGCTAGCCTACTTAAGAATCGGCCCAGCATATGGGATGTTCTTATGATTTCGTCATCGGTCACCTTCACTAGAATGGTAAAGTCCAAAGACTTGGTGCTTGGGTGCCACAAACTCTGAACAAATAAGTCAAACTCCAGCACTTTTCTATCGAACAACGTCTTCCAGAATTGCGTATAAAACGATATACTCCAATGAAATGACAAACACACACACACACACACACACACACACACATATATATATATATATATATATATATATATATATATATATATATATAGTTTGCCCGATCAACAATAAGCTACTTTTCAATACAAAGATTTATTTACTGTGTCACCAGCGATGAAAACTGGTTTCTTTACTTCAGTATGAAGCAGAGGATAGAATGGTTGAGTACCGACTATCAAGCTACAGCTCGAACTAAGCCAGAACTGCATCCATACATGACAATATGTATTCGGTGGCCGTATTTATGACTAAAATTTATATTTTAAAAATTGTTTATAAAAGTAATGCATGCAACCTGAGAATTGTTTTAAGGATCACATGTCTATGGAGTACTCAACCACGTACGTGTAATTTCTCAAGTAGGAAATTAGTTGAACGAACAACTGAGCATTCCTTACCAACAACCGACGAGACTTGAACTCGTAACGTAAAGATACACAATGCAATACTTTAATGTATTTTAGTGTAGTGCGTCTAAATTTTCTACCACTCCACTACCGTTGTAACATTAAATCTATTAATTAGAGCGTCTGTAAGTGGATGCAATGTGAATTCTATCTCTTATTGACAGTGCTGCTTTCATCCTAACTTTAAAAACCTGTTATGAATACATAACTTCAAATATCATTCAAACTAGGTGAATAAGAAGTTCCAAGAAAAAAAGCTCTCACACACATATACTTACACACACACTCACACAAACACACATACACTCACACACAAATGTATATGTATGGATATATATATATATGTGTGTATATATATATATATATATATATATAT
>NC_068989.1:52762806-52767806 GCF_001194135.2 Octopus bimaculoides
ATATACAAAGAGATAATGTGAGAGAAAGAGAGATACATAAACATATGTATATGTATATACGTGTATACGAATGCATATATGCTTAAGTAATAAAATTGCCAAATTTATAAATTAAAAAGTTTGGATATCAAAAAGAACTTATCGAAATTAATTTAATACATTGATGCAGTTTTGATATTGATTTTATCACAGACAAATATTTGACCAAATACAAATAGCGCTCGCATATTTTACACCAATCTGATAGATTTCACCGAAAAGAAATAATTTTATATAATAATCATTATTTATTTTTTCAGCTTTAATCATTTCCACCAATTCAAAATCTGTGTTACCAAAATCCCACAAAATTGTTCTACGTTTTTCTTTCCTTATTTCCCCACTCTTTTCTCATTAATGTGAGTATATATGTAGGTGTATGTTTGTATATATAAATATATATATATTTACAAATACATACACATGCATGTGTGTATGCATATATGTAAAGAAGCAAAGAGAGATAAAGAGGGGAAGAAACACAAGACACACACATGTATATAAATATACATATTTATGTGAGTGCGTATATACATATATATATATAATTACGTAGAGGTGTATGTTTCTGTTTGTGTATGTGTATATGTGTATATGTGTACGTAAAGAGAGTGAGAAAGAAAGAGAGAGAAGAAGAAAGAATTCAAGAGAAAAGAAATATGGTAATTTGTTATAAACTTTTAAAACCAAACACAAATAGGTGAGGTGTGTTTTTCCACAAAAGTATAAAAATATTCAATGAAAATATTGAAAAATCAACACTTCTCTTATCTTAAGTGTTGTAAATTTTCTGTATATATATATATATATATATATGTGTGTATGTGTGCGTGTGTGTGCATGTGTGTGTGTGTGTGAGTGTATGTGTGTGTGTGTGTGTTTGTGTGTGTTTGTGTGTGTGTGTATGTACGTACGCTTTAATGTTGAAAACATTAAAGATGTTTGTGAAATATCAGTAATTCGATGAAATATATAGCTTCCTCCATTTATTTAAATGATAAAGAATATATGTTAATGCGTATATATTTATGCATGTATGTATATAAATTAAGATGATTCTATACAGCTAATGATATCACTATACTTATATTACTAATGGCATTTTCTACACTTGTGTATCTCTACTTGAGTGTTATTTAAAACCTCAGGTTAGCCATGATTTAACGAAACGAGTAAAGTCGGCCAAACCGTAATCATTGCGCCTTGACTTCATGTTCTCACGTTCTACAATTATCTAATAGGTGCAGTTATTTTTCAGATTGTAAGATACCTACTAAATACCTTATCAGCAAAAGAGATAAGGATGCCTCTAGACATCCGCGTTGTTATAGAAAGAATCAATTGTGACATACCACTGTGGATGATGTCGCTATCAGTACAATCTCAAAATGTTGCATGACATTGCCTCCCCTGACTCAGTAACATTGTCGCTAAGATAGCCTTTAATGCTATACACACGAATGTTTGTATTGACGGATGTACAAGAAGCACACCAGAAACAGAGAATAGCCACGCCTTTTGAAATAAAAAGAACACTGGTGAAGTGTTTCAACAAGAACAGCAATCTATAGTAAGCACAACAGAGCATATATATTTGTAAGAGACAGAGAGCGGGGAAAATGAAAACATTTATGGAGAGTTGATGAGAAACCTACACATACCCGTATGCAACATACCCATGTATATAATCTCAAACCTCCAACAGCTGTTTTAAACAAAAGATCTTTGCTACTTTGTTAATAACTGGCTCGATTTATGCAAATGCAAATACTAAAATTAAACTTCATAGAACTATAGATACATACATACATACATACACACATACATAAGGAGTTTACATATCCAGTACCCAAGATACGTTTTTAGTTTCACACCTACTGTTATTGGAGCAACAGGATACATACCAGCCTATCTAGAGCAAAATATGGCTGAACTTCAGATTTTGAGGAGGAAACGCAAATCCTTAATTCATACACCACAAATTATCCCGGTATCTGAGACCATAAAAATCTGCATAACCGTCTTAAGAATGATGTTTAAAACAAGATTCTTTCCTTCACAATCTCGCCACCAAGTATGAGATCGGTCAAACTTTACTCTTAAATAAAAAATGAAAGAGAGCGTACATACATATATACATTCGCACAGAAGTACGTACGTACATCACACACACATCACACATACCTATTATTTTTGGATCTACAGGTTATACATCATCCGACCTGGATCAACTGATCTTGGATTTACGGAGAAAGACTGTAGTTCCTTAATTCATAAGCTACAAATGACCACGATATCTGAAATCTTCAAATTTTGCATAACGTTCTTACTTATATTAGAGACAATGACAATTTCCTTTCCTTGAGAACCTTGCGACAGGGAATTTGGTCGGTCAAAAATATACTAAAAATGAAGAGAACGAGGAAACAGACATACATGCGTGCATCAATATATGCATACGTGTATTGTAATACTAATTACTAAATACAGGCTAGTAACGTTTTGGCAGAAAGGAGTTAATCTATTTAAATCAATCATATTTATTTCCGATTAAAGCTATACCTTCGACACTTGAGTGATGAAAGGCAAAGCTAATATCAGTAGGATATGAATTTGAAACGGAAAGACCCGAAAGAAACACAATAAGGCATTTTACTGCCTGTCCAAGAAATCACGTCCCTTTCTATTGATTTAGACACAAGGTCAGCAATTTTGAGGAAAAATTACTTTATCGACCCTGAATGGATGAAAAGCAAAGTTCACCAAGCCGAAATTTGAACTTAGGCGCAGGTGTGGCTGCATGTTCCCAACCACATGTTTTCATGTTCGGTCTCATTCTTGTTGCACCTTGGGTAAGTGTCTTATACTATAGCCTCGATCCGACCAAAGCTTTGAGAGTGGATTTTTGATAGAAGGAACCTGAAAGGTCACTGTGTGTCTGTGTGTGTGTCTGTGTGTGTGTGTGCGCGCGCGTGCGATTTTGTGTGTGTCTGTGTGTACTTGTGTATGTCACCTACTACCACTTTACAGCATGTGTTGGTGTGATTTTGTCCCCTTATCTTAGCGGTTCTGCTAATATGCCGATAGAAGAACCAGCGTTAACAAAATAACTACTGAGGTCGATTTGTTCATCTAAAATCTTCAATGTGGTTTCCCATTGTGGCCGCAGTCTAATGAATGAAACAAATAAAATATAAAATATCAGTACATAAAGAGCCAGAAGAAATGACGCTACCCATTTTTTTTTCTGATGCTCTAATGCTTTTAACCCACCATCCTATAATTGTTTCTTCTTTAGGTACACTGCCAGCAGTTTTAAGGAACATTCAACTCCAGTACATGGCTGGTACTTAATTGTATCGGTGTGTTGTAATAATAGAAATAATTGGTTTCAAGTTTTAGCACAAGGCCAGCGAGTCCGGGGTGGAGGTAAGTCGATTACATTAACTGCAGTATTTAACTGGTACCTATGTTATAGACCTCGAAAGGAAGAAAGGTGAAATCGACCTCGGTGGAATGTGAACTCAAAACAAAAAGACGCACAAAATGCAGCTAAGCATTTCAACCGGTATGCTAATGATTCTTCCATTTCGCTGCATTAATTATATAGATAATTACATCATAAATATATCAAATATAATTTTCTCTTGTATAAAGTACTTTATATTAGACCGGTAGACGGTGACGAGCTAGTGTAATCGTTAGGATGCCAGATACACTATTTCGTGACCGTTCGTCTGTCTTTGCCTTTTGAGTTGGCTTGTCCTTCATTCTTTCATGGTCGAATGGCTACGCACTTGTCAAGCACTGGGGTAGATATGATCAGCTACCTCGGCCCCCGAAATTTCAAATCTTGTGCTTATAATAGTGAGTATTATTGGAGCAGTAGAACTGCCGAGGTCGACTTTATCTTTTATCCTTTTGGGGGTCTATAAAATAAGTACCAGTCAAGCACTGAGGTCGATGTAATGAACTAGCTCTCACTCCCTTTAACTCTCAAGACCTGTACCAGTGGTAGAAAGTATTATTAGAGCTATAGTAAGACAGTGAGCTGGAGGAATCGTTAGCACGCCGAAATTATACTGAAAATTCATGCTGTACACATTCCAAGTTACCTCCCGTTAATTTGAAAGAGATTTAGTATTACTACTCAACCAATACTGCTAAAGCTATTACCACCACCACAGCCACCACTACCTCTACTACTACTAATACTACTACTAATAATAATAATAATAACAATAATAATAATAATAATAATAATAATAATAATAATAATAATAATAATAATAATAATACTTATGCAGTAGGGTTTAAATTCGATGGATAAATGCTTGATAGGTTAATCTGAAATCGTATGGGATTAGATAAAATTACCTTCCAGCAAACAGCAAGGAATGATTTGAAATCGATTTTATCCTACCTTCAAGTAATCTGTATGCGATTTCCAATATCTGGAAGAGAGATAAGATGAATTGTGCATTGTGGTTAAGAAGCTTGCTTCGAAATTACGTTGTCTTGGATTCAACTCCAGTGCGCGGCACCTTGAGCAAGCGCCTTTCTCTATTACCCCAAGATGACCAGTAGATAGGGTCTCAGTTCATTACCTCCCTTCATTTAAATCCACGTCCACACATATTTACACACACCAAACGCCTTCCATTTCCCCGCCTCCTCTAACCTCCTACCTTCTCTACGCTGTTTTACTTACTCAGTACCCAAACCACACACACAACACTGACACAAGTAAAGTACGTACCGAGTTTCATTTCAAAATAGTGACCTTGTATAACTGCAATTTAACGTTTGAATCAAAAGCAAAAGTAAAAGAGACAGAAATTGTTACAATCACCAGAATACTTGCAACACTTTGAACTTTATTAAAAACAGAGCAAAAAAAAACTGACAACTAGAAAGAATATAGCAAGACGTTTTGTCCTACTTTCTAAAAATGTTCGCTT
>NC_068989.1:52769724-52770159 GCF_001194135.2 Octopus bimaculoides
GTGTGTGTGTGTGTGTGTATGTGTGTGTGTGTGTGTGTGTGTGTGTGTGTGTGTATGTATGTATGTATATTACTTTCCATGAGAAGATTTTCAGTTCTAGTGTGAAATGGGCGGAGGTGGAGCTATGCGGCATTTATCACGTCTCCTCTCTCTTCACGGACAGAGTCACCCATTACTCAACAATACCTATTGCCATAGGTGCCCTGGGAATGACAGCGAAACGGGCTGATTACTACCTAGCTCAGATACCAGGAAACCCCAAAATGGCTGAAGTTCAAAATATAGTGCTCATGAGAACTGCCCATATCCTACGTAAAATACTGTCTATGTGATCTCAAATTTTAAAGTAAACACATAACTTTCTTATGGTTTCTTAAACATTCACTAGAACAAAACTGTACAAATCCAAATATATGGTACCCTAGGCATAACACC
>NC_068989.1:52770428-52773894 GCF_001194135.2 Octopus bimaculoides
CCTTTGGAAACATTGGTGTTTCGCTCAATATCCTTAAACAAACCTTATTCAGGGAGCTTTTGAGCGGGATGGGCTACTCGACCTGAAGAAAATTCTAACTCGGCTCCACCTTCGAGACCATTCGCTGGTTATCTTGATATGAGATCACCATATCACGCACATATGGTTGTGATGCATGTGCCTGGTGTACCCTTGCCACACGGGTAGTCATGATGGGTATAATGGGCTTCGTATATTTTATCCCAGTGTCACTTTGATGGCATGCACTGCTCTCTCACTCAATAATAATAATAACATCGAAAAATACCTTAGGAATGAGTACCCAGGTTCGAAATTTCCCCAAGACACCTGTTGAAGGCTGGAGGGTATATCAGCCGAAACGTTGAGTTAACAACAAACAAGATGAGAACAAATATCCGTCAAATGTAAATAATGCTAATAATATAAATAATGTTAATAATATAAATAATGTACATAATTCCTCATCTCTTAAATGTAGAACTGTAAACAAAATCATTTCATTTTTATATTTGAATTCAAAAGGTATAATTATATATGAAATCAAAGGGTATAGATTTTTGTTGCTATTTCTAGCAGATCGACTGACCATGAACATATTTCGCATTACTGCTTCGTAACTATCGTAAACATGAGTCTAGTTGCATTTCCTGATAGTTGAAGTGTTGTTCTCACGATCGCAAGATTACAGCTTCGAGTGCTGGACCGAACAGCGGTTTGTATATTTTAGGACTTGGTTCCAGCCTACTCAACTGAATATGAGCACCAGCTGACTACTCATGCAGCTTTCTCTCTCCCAACTTTCACATCCTCATTGTTTCACTGGATAAAGGATTGGGAGAACTGAGCGAGTGTCGTTTTCGAGACTACGTAGTTAAATCACATGTTCCTACTCGCTTGCGTGTGACGGCTATGTTTTTGGTTTGTATTTTTTTAAGATGTTCGTACGCAACAGCAAGGGGATTTGTAATTTTGTTCATATGCTGACAGAATTATTAGCACGCCTTACAAGAAACTTAGCAGTATTTCTCCCGTTTAGAAGTACTGAGTTCATATTCCACCGAAGTCAAATTTTGAACTAGTTAAACACTGGGGTCGATGTAATCGCGAAGTCCCTTCCCACAGAATGTCAAACCTTGTGCTTGTATTAGAAAATATTATTTCGTTTACTGTGGCTTCTGACAGCACAACAGCTATCCATGATCGCAAAGGTCTGCAATGCGAACCAAGAAGTGGAGAATATCTGCGTCGACCACGGAGAACGATTATTGTACTTATCGAATTCTATAAAACCATATAGGCCTAAATATAAATGTGCCGCAATGTAGTATTCTTCGCTATTTTACAGTGTGACGCATAATTAAAAGCAAATGTTCCATTACTCTGATGTTACGAGTTCAAATTCTAATAATGACCTGGTAGAAGTAAACAGAAAACCACTTCAGTCTATAATTTCCTTGCACCATAATATACGCACTGCCTCCGAACTCCTACTCCAAACAACCTAATAAACGTACAATATTAACTACTGCATCACTCGTTACTGTAGCTTTATAGTTGTGTCTTGTTCTCTAGCAACGTTGACTGTATTGTATAAAATAAACATCAAACGAAAATTCTACATGAATGGAGCAAGGTGCATAAAATATCTTACGGCGCTTTCTTCTTTAAAGTCTCTAGCTATCACACATTTTTAATGTTTTATTCTATTTTGCCTTCTACTGTGAGTCCTGATTTTTTCCATTAATCCGAAATGTATGGTAATATAAGTGGTATGTTAGCAGAATCGTTAAAGGGACGAATAGAATGTTACGTGATATTTGTTCCAGCTTTTTACACTCTGAGATCAAATCTCAGTAAAGTCAACTTTGTCATTAATCCCTTCCGAGCCGAATAAGAAATCAACAGTCCAGCTCGGTAGGTTGATGGAACTTCAATAACGTAAGACTGCCTTGCAGCATTTGATCTGGCTCTTCAAGTTCTAAGTTCATATCATACCATGGCAGTTTTGAATAATAGGCGACATCTTGTGACCTGAGTGATTTGAATGGAGAATCTACACTACAGCAAACATTTGAGGGGAATTTCCGATTTGCTAACACTTTCCTTCTTCTTTCACTTACCCTCGGAGGCGCTGTAAAGGGTTATGATACTGTCTTGTCTTCTGACTAAACGATAGGGTTAAGAAGCACGCTTTGCAGCCATGTAATTTATGTTTCAGCTCCACTGAACGACATTTTATGCGAGTGTTAACTACTATAATCCCAGGTCCATTAATGCCTTGTAAATGAATTTGGTAGGAGGGGAATGTATAGATAACGAACTAGTTCGATAAGTAGATTGATATATAGATAGATAGATAGATAGAGAGAGAGAGAGTGAGAGAGAGAGAGAGAGAGAGAGAGAGAGAGAGAGAGAGAGAGAGAGAGAGAGAGAGAGAGAGAGAGAGAGAGAGAGAGAGAGTCAACAGATGATGCTCAATACAGAAAACACGTAGTATGGCCGGTCTCCCCACCCTGACGAAGAAAGCTTATTTTACGGGAATATTTATATGAAAAATAAATCTCTGAACGAGGTATAAACAGTAGCTGCACGACAACGTGAAGTACATTTGCCACTTAAATGCGGCTAACCACTAAGGGTGGATGCTACTGTAGCTTGTAGCCCCAGGAGAACATCTCCTCCAACTGGCTAATGACAAACGTTCTGTGCCCTATCAGTATTTGCAAAGGGAAGTCATCCTTCCCATCGTCGATTTGACGTCATACACACGGAGCCGGGTTTCTACCGACGAGTGCATGGAATATGAACGAAATGGAAAACAAATGGAAAACAGGACAAACAACACAAAGAACGACCCTTCATCAGTTGTTGGCTGTTTCTCTACTCTCATAATTCGAGCATTTAACAACGATATATGCTTTCGATAAAACAGTTGCTCCCACAAAGCAAATTAAATAAAAGTTGGGATTTTGCGGAGGATCAAAGTTCGTTACACAAACAGGACAGTGAAAACAAATAGGAAGGATTGCTAAGCATAAACGAGGTTGTGGTGGCGAACACGTAAATCAATCTAGGACTGGAGACAGACTAGAACGCGTCCCCCTTGATTCAGATACAACGGCGAGAAAGAAACACAAGTTAAGAGAAGAAAGAGGGCCGATGGTCACGTGGGAGCCACGTGAGCGAGGGGGGAAGAGTGACGGAGAGAGAGTGACAGACAGAGAAATCTGAAGAGGAGAGGAAATAATTGGTGATAGGATAACGGAGAAAACACAGAAGGGGGAGAAGTGTAGGTAGAAGAATAAAAAAGGAAAGAGTAAAAAGATAGAGTGCGAATCAGAATTATTAAGATAAAACTTACTTGGAAGAGGATGTGTAGCGTTCAATCATATAATAGTATAAATAATGTATGTATGTATGTGTATATATATATATATATATATAT
>NC_068989.1:52774173-52775473 GCF_001194135.2 Octopus bimaculoides
TATATGAAGATACGCAACAAAAATTCAATAGGTTATAGCTGTACGTACGTTTCCTACAAGCTCCATTTATTCATGTAGTGAGAACACCACAGAATGTACAATGAAAATGTACTCCTCAGCTGCATAATGGAATTTCATTTTAGAAAGACATTTTGAAGATGTTTGCAAAAAACAAGAGTAAGAGAAGAAAACATATCATCTCGACTATGCTGCTGTTCAGCAGATTAGTGAATTAAGCAAGAATATGAAATCTAATTGGAGCGATAGTAGTAATTTCAAAAATAGAGGAAGGTAGATTTATTAGTGATGGACAGCAGGTTAGGGTTTTTTTCCCCTCATGCTTGATTTACCCCTAACCTGCTGTCCATCAATACTAAATCTACATTCCTCTATTTTTGAAATTACTACTATCCCTCCAATTAGATTTTATATTCTTGTTTGATTCACTAATCTGTTGAACAGCAGCATAGTCGAGATGATATGTTTTCTTCTCTTTTGCAAACATCTTCAAAATGTCTTTCTAAAATGAAATTCCATTATGCAGATGAGGAGTACATTTTCATTGTACATTCTGTGGTGTTCTCACTACATGAATAAATGGAGCTTGTACGAAACGTACGTACTGGTATAACCTATTGACTTTTTCTTGCTTAACTTCAAATTTTATTCACCAAATCTCTTGATTTTGTTTTTAGTTTTCACCCTACCAAATTCTGGTGCCTCAAACATTTTAAGTACCACATTTAATCTTTTGATTAAATCTATATTATTATATGTATAAATGTATATATATATATATAAATATATATATATAAATATATATACATTCATATGTATATACATAAAATATACTTACATAGGTACATCTATTTGTATGCCAACACCTACAAATACATGTACACATGTTTATCCAACTATCTGTCTAAGTATATGTGCGTGCACGTAGGTGTATGTGTGAGTAAGTGAGTGAGTGTGTGTATGTGTGTGTGTGTGTGTGTGTCTGTGTGTGTGTGTGTGTGTGTGTTTGTGTGTGTGTCTGTGTCTGTGTCTATGTGATAAAATATTGAGATTCCTCAGTTTCGTCCCAGTTCTCGAAATGAATATATATAAATATGTATTTATTCATCATTATTCATCCTCATCCATATGAATACTTTTATGCATACTAAGACACAGACATATAAATATGTGCATTGTATATGTGTATCTGTGTGTGTGCGTGTACGCATATATATCTATCCATATATATATATAAATATGTATATATATGGGTGTATGTATATGTATGAATGTCTGTAAA
>NC_068989.1:52776382-52777680 GCF_001194135.2 Octopus bimaculoides
AAATAGTTCTTAAATCCTCGGAATTTCCCAGGAAAACGTCGGAATTGAAAGTAAAATTTGGTTCACAAAATTTATATAAGTATTGTAAATTTTCAGTATTAGACAAACGTTAGAATTTATGTTCGTATGTAGGTCTGACTTAAGGAATTTCTCAGATTGTCTTCGTCAATTTTCTACATTTTATAAGTATCCATCATTTCAAAATTCACTCGAGCTGACTTTCTTTGAAGTATAACCTTTCAATACATATTTTTTCAAATGCGTGCCCAAACTTTCATCATATTTTTGGAACATATGCCTTTCTGTTTTTTGCTTTTTGTTTTCTTTTTCGTTACAACTAAAACTTTTTTTTCTTTTTTCGAAACACTTGTAATTTGTATCCGAAAAAGCAATCATGCATAAATCGAAATTTCTTCACTGTTTTCGGGGTTTGTGGGGAATAATTTTGAATGAAGAGGCGAAAGTACGAAATTTGTTCTCTATAAACGCGTATCAGAAGTGTTTCAAAATGGGGAATGATATAACTTTTAGAATATGGTGTGCAACATACACAGAACAGCCAAATTTAGTTCACTGTTAGATGAGTCCAGTTTGCAAAGCAATAAATATTTGTTTCTTATTTACGGTTGCTTTGTCAAAAATTAACATTTTGTTCAACAGTTACGACAACTAGATATAGACACAAAAAATTATGATTATTTCGTTTTTGAGATAAGTTGTTATACTTGACTACAAGTATTTCTAATCGGCTAACTCAGCTTATGTTTATGAATCCGTGTATAAGTATGAGAATTTGTGTATTCATGTATTTATGTGTATATTCGTGTATATACGTACATATATGTATATATATTTATACATACATACATATATATATATATATGTTTGTGTGTGTGTGTCTGTGTGTGTGTGTGTGTATGTGAGTAAAACTAAATACAAAAAGGGTTTTTTGTATGATCGTGTATAGAGGAATATATTAATTTATTAAAAGAGTTCCAACTCTGTCTGTTTTTTATGTTTTATTTATATTCTTGTAAAATTAATGTGGGATATAGAATATGGAATATATAATATAGAATATAGAAATGGATGGTACAATGAAATGAAGTATTGAATGTCTTATTGAATATATGGAATATGTCTTATTGAATATATGAAATATTTAGTGTTCAATATAAGGATTAAATATATAAAGGCGAATACGTATTTTCAATACCTTTTTGGTATTTCATCATGGCCGCTATCTGACAGACTGTAACAGACTGTAATAGACTGGCTGGTTTTCTGTCTTTTATACC
>NC_068989.1:52778662-52780382 GCF_001194135.2 Octopus bimaculoides
TATATATGGTTGCGGGTTGGACACAACTACGTGTCACCTTGAATAAGTGGCTTCTTCAGTATCCTAGACTCGATCAAATACATGTGAATGAAAGTGGGCTAACGGAAACTGTACTGTAACCTGTCGGAATATTTGTGCCTATAAAATAAGCAACCAATTTTGCCGAGCTCTCCGTTGCTTTTATTATGGCATAGACTTTTGTTAATGTTCAGGTTACGCGTTTCTGTGTGATTCTCAGTCACTTAGAGTAACAAAAGGCATAGTTCTGTTAACCTTACAACAAAGAATAGTGATAGCAGAAACTGAGAATTTATTTACATTTATATGTATGTGTACGTGTGTGGTTGTACTCTCTGCTTTCAACTAGAAATACAAAAACTTTTTGATTTTTTACTACAACGTCTCTGATTATCTTTTATCTTTTATTTTTTACTTGCTTGGCTGAGTCCGTATGACTCCGGCCATACTGGAACACCTCCTGGAAGTTGTTTTTTTGTTTTTAATCGAGCGAATTAACCTTAGTACTTATGCTTATTTTAAACCTTGTACTTATTCTATTGGTCCCTTTTGGCCAACTGCTAGATTGCGGGAACGTAACCACACCAACACCAATTGCTAAGCGCTGGTGGGGGACAAACACAGACACAAAACACATGCACACACACACACACACACACACACACACACACACACACACACACGCATACACGCACTCATACATATATACATTTATGTGTGTGTACGAGCGCGCGTGGACGTACGTAGATATGTATGCATGTATGAGCGTGTGTTTAGGTTTGTTGCCTCTTTAAGAAGTTGTTGCGCCCACATATTCCAAGCAAATATCATACTAAATATGTTTATATCAGCGTAAGTGGTTGAGGAACATTCAAGGAATACATTTCCAACGGTAAACTTAGGCTTTCTGATTCTCCATACTTCACTTACAATAATCTATGTTTTTATTATTTTCTTATTTTTATACGCTTTTGAACACTGTCGGTTTAAAAGCGTTGCACATCCGAGACCTATTCACCAGAAAATGGTAAAAGAACCCAAATTTACTGAGACCACATATAAAGAACGTCAGGTGATGAAGATATTCAAATGGGAAAATTGAAAATGATGATGTATTCAAACATAACTTCCCTTGTACTTAACAAACTAACCAGTCATTATAATAAATGAAAATAGAAATAATGAAGTTACTAAAATAGAAATAGTTTTGAGATAGGTAGCTGAAATGAAACCTATAAAGTCCAGATCAATTCCTAGGGATTGGCTATGAATTAATGATAACAAGATTGCATTAATGCGGTTTCCAATTCAGATGCAATTTATACTGTATGCCAAAAGCAATAGAGTAGTATTGTAAAGAACTTTTATAATGTCTTGACCATTCGGACAAACCAGTGCAAATACAAATGCTGGAAGAATGGTGATAGCACAGTAAAGTTATATGATATGCATATGATGTATGTGATCGCTTGCCGTAGGTAAGATAATTTACTATTGTTCATCTAAGACGATATCAATTATATTGACAATATATAATATCGCTACCAGGGTCAATTTTCAGATATGTGCGGCTAGTGAAACTTTTACTTAACGTGTGTGATGCATCTAAATACATACTTACATAAGTACGCTGGAATGTACAACGTATGTATATATGTAAGCATATATATTTGTATATATATATATATATATATATATATAT
>NC_068989.1:52780581-52781303 GCF_001194135.2 Octopus bimaculoides
ATATATATGTATGTATGTATATATATATATAAACATATATATTTCTATCTGTCTAAACACACATACGCATACATATAGACATGCGTGTGTGTTTGTCTGTGTGTAGAAGCATATATCTGTACTTGTAAATATACATCGATAGATTGAGTGTCTGTAAGTATATATTATGTTGATAGAGAGGTTGAGGCAGGGAGAGAGAGAATAAGATATGTAGAATAAGATATGTTCGAGAATCACAAAACTGTCTATAAACGTGGAATTTATATCTAAAATTAGACACTCGCACACGCGCACATGTATACATGTTGAATACATAAGTATATATAATACATATATTTATGTATGTGTACACATGTATTTAGAAATGCCAATACACTTACAAATACGTATCTGTGAAGTTTCGTAATGTGATTATCAATCCGTACATGCATAGCTTTATGCATAAATTTATAGACATAGACCGTACACAATCATTCCACCTGATAGATATTAGTTCCAAATCTCACAAACCCAGATCTATTGTTTTGAGAAGTATTACTTTAAAAACGTAGTCCTAAATATACGAATAGATAGAATATCCAAAACTGAAACACTTTTGATTATATGTTTCCTCAATCACGGCTAACCCCCAACTAAACCATAAAAGATTTATATGTACGTATATATATATATATATGTGTGTGTGTGTGTGTGTGTGTGTGTGTGTGTGTGTGTGTGTGTGT
>NC_068989.1:52782066-52784156 GCF_001194135.2 Octopus bimaculoides
CAGGGTGAGTGGAAAATAAATAGACATTAGAATTTCTTATAGAATTTTTAGTTTCACCTAAGATATGACGAAAACATTTTTTAAACAGACAACACTAATGGGGATTTCTTATTTTCGTATTGGCTTATTTCTTATTTCTTATTTTCCAGATGACCGGTCGCTTGACTGTTTATGAACGAGCTAAGCTAGCAGCATACTAAGAAGTGTGGAATTCCATCGTTTTGGTTCAGAGATGGTGGCGTGCATGGAGAGGTAAGCATGCAACACTACGTCCGAAGACAATAAAAAGTTGTCATGCAAGCTGATGACAAAGGGCTCTCTGAACTATGCTAAAGTGGCCGTCCAACCACATCCCGATCAGCAGAGAACGTGGCAACAGTGCAGGAAATGATTAATCGCAGCCAGCAAAAATCAACACGTCAAGCAGGTCGTGAAAGTGGACTAACGAGATACACAATACCTATGATGTTGCATAAAGAATTGAATTTTCGTCCGTGGAATTACGTGCAACAGCTAAAACCTACACACTGTGACTGCAGAAGTCCAGAAGTCTAGAACTCCAAGAAGTCCAGATGTCACTCCCTGTGATGTTTACCATGTGGGGTTACACAAAAGAGGCGGTGGTACTAGACGAAACTCGCACAATGGAGGACTTGGAGACACGGATTCAGAAGGTTCTCAATGATATCCCAGACGACATCCTTCAGAAGGTTGTTCATTCCATCCCTGGCCGTTTGAAGAAAATGGTTGCCGCCACCATTGCTTACATTGAAATATGAAGATTTACTTTGACTTTCCCATATAATAAAGAACATGTATCATTTGATTCAATAAATTTGTATAAGAAATATTTTTAATGCCTACTAACTTTTTACCCACCCTGTATATATCGTCGTCATTTTTGTATGTGTGTATAAACGTAAGTTTATATAAATATACTAGCGGGAGTACCCGGCGTTACTCGGGTATTAAATTCTCGGCAATGGTCTTAATAGGTCCTACCATTTGTTTCGTTATACATCTCTTTGAATATTTTTTGCGTTATGTTGCAAACATTGACATTGAGGAAGAAGTGATTTTCCCATAGACCATACTAATAAAGAGTCTAGGCATTTGGGGATGTATGTATCATGCGTATGCTGAAAAAGTGTTAAAAGGGGGAGACACGTGCGGTGTCGTGGTTGAATGGTAGCATTTATTAGTTGAACAACCAGACGCTGGAGGACGTGCTCGAAGGTCAGGTAATGGTGGAGGAGGGAAATGTTTACAAATCGCACGTCCTGCCATTACAGGCATTTTATCTTATTAGATTGGTGTTGAAAGGGTATTGTCTAATTATAGGGGGGATTGGTGTAAACGGCGCAAACTAAGTGCCATTAGTCATTTTCGCACGCAAAGGTGTAAGTGAGAGTAGAAAGTTGAAGCTGCGGTAATTGAATACAAAGAGACAAAGAGAGAGAAAGAGAAAGAGAGAGAGAGAGAGAGAGAGAGAGAGAAGGAGAGGGGAGAGAAGGAGAGAGAGAGAAGGAGAGAGAGAGAAGGAGAGAGAGAGAAGGAGAGAGAGAGAGAAGGAGAGAGAGAGAAGGAGAGAGAGAGAAGGAGAGAGAAAAGGAGAGAGAGAAGGAGAGAGAGAAGGAGAGAGACAGAAGGAGAGAGAGGGAAGGAGAGAGACAGAAGGAGAGAGACAGAAGGAGAGAGACAGACGGAGAAAGAGAGAAGGAGAGAGAGAGAAAGAGAGAGAGAGAAGGAGAGAGAGAGAAGGAGAGAGAGAGAGAAGGAGAGAGAGAAGGAGAGAGAGAGAAGGAGAGAGAGAGAAGGAGAGAGAGAAAAGGAGAGAGAGAAAAGAGGAGAGAGAGAAGGAGAGAGAGAGAAGGAGAGAGAGAGAAGGAGAGAGAGAGAAGGAGAGAGAGAGAAGGAGAGAGAGAGAAGGAGAGAGAGAGAAGGAGAGAGAGAGAAGGAGAGTGAGAGAGAGAAGGAGAGTGAGAGAGAGAAGGAGAGAGAGAGAAGGAGAGTGAGAGAGAGAAGGAGAGAGAGAAGGAGAGAGAGAGAAGGAGAGAGAGAAGGAGAGAGAGAGAAGGAGAGAGAGAAGG
>NC_068989.1:52784561-52790800 GCF_001194135.2 Octopus bimaculoides
TGAGAGAGAGAAGGAGAGAGAGAAGGAGAGAGAGAGAAGGAGAGAGAGAAGGAGAGAGAGAGAAGGAGGGAGAGAGAAGGAGAGAGAGAGAAGGAGAGAGAGAGAGAAGGAGAGAGAGGAAAGAAGAGAGAGGGAAGAAGAGAGAGGGAAGAAGAGAGAGGAAGAGGAAGAAAGAAAGTAGGTAGCCGCACAATATTAAAAACTACTACACGAAAACTGTACTTTTGGTATACATCCTCACACTGTGTGAAATGAAGAGAAACTCTAAAGAAGGACATATTTAAGTAATCATCAGAAAAGACGCATTTTCACCTTGGATGTATGATAATGATTACACAACACCTCATCAACGTACTACAGGTGAAAAAGATATCGAAGCAATTGTATTGACTTTTAAATAAAGAATGTCTTTCATTCCATTTTCTATCAGTTATCTTTTTCAAGAACCTCTACGGATACTATAACATTCTTGGTGCATATCCGGTAACAGGAGCCTTTCCAATATATGATGACATCAGGTAGACAGTAACTTTGGTTGAGCTTTGCATAGTATTCTGCAAGGTTTATATCTAATCTTATTTAACCATGCGTGTGTGTATGTGTGTGTGTATACGTGCGTGTATGTGCGTGCGTGCGTATGCATGCGTACGTGTGTGTATGTGTGTGTGTGTGTGTGTGATGGGAAGCTGTATGCACTTATGTTGTATAATGTCCAAGATATAGTTTATTCGGAAGTAGTTTGAAACCTCGATTCAAACCATCTTCATTGAAACAAAAGTGTGACACACAACCTCATTATCGTCTGTTACAAAATAGTTGGCCTCTTTCAGCCTAAAAGAAAAAAATCAATCATACTTATCAATACGAAATATTTTCTAATTCATAAACAAATCAAAATATAATTTAGTGGGCTCGGAAATGATTTATAATGTTTATTTTTATGATTAATATTATTACATTGTATAAAATGTGATTAATAAAACGCGCTTTAGCGTGAGGAAAATTATTAGATGTTCGGAAGGAAACTTATCTATTTTGCTTCTTTTCAGAGTTGTCATATAGAAGACAAGAGCGTCTTCGCCATATATATTCTATATATAGTAGACTTGTTGGCTACAATTTTATATTTCTTCTCATTTGAGTGATAACAATGCCGTGTCTCGCAAGCATTATACTAGCTGGCGAAAATTTCATCGTAAACTTTCACAGATTACAAATAATTCATTTTCTCATACATTCCCTCTTTCTCATTGTGTTCTTTTCCTGATTTTCGTTACCATTTTGTATATATTTATATCTATATCTTAGTAGACAGAAAGTCACACACACACACACACACACACACAGACATGTGCACACGCACACTTACACAAAGTGCACGGACATTTATGTATTCATTACTTCTTTCATTGTTTTATTAGTTTCAGTCATTGAACTATGGTCATGATGGGACATACCTTCAAGGATTTTAAATCACGTGCATTGTACAATTCAATTATAGTGATTATTGTGACTGAGGAGGAGAAGCATTGGTAGAATCAGCCTTCTTTTTTTTATGTTTAGTCTACGTGTTCAGTATTGGAATGAACATGAACTAAAGAGAATTTGTTGGTTGTATGATGTATATCTTCTAACTATATTAGTGAGTGATTTTTACTATTACATGGGCCATTTCAGTAATATATTATGTATTTTACTGTTATTTCGTGGCAGAATAATTCAATTTTTCAAAATATATCTATATTCTATAAATATAAATCAAGTGAATATCTTCCAAACTTATTATCTATATTGTTTCTCGAAGAAAGGTCTCACTTCGTAAAATGCTTAATTTATTTTGATCTATTTAAATCAAGTTATTTCATGCTGAAAATGTTTAACAAGAATGAAATGGTGCTAGGCCAAAGACTAGAAATGCTGAGACCTTCATAATGATTAAGTAATGTGTATTCCTTACATTTTCTTCTAATTTCTAATCCCGTCAAGTGTTATCAGGTGCTGATTATCCTCCTTGCACCAAATGGTACCAGGCTACACTACTTTTAAATCAATACCTTGCCTGTTTATTTTCTCTTTTAATTCTTCGATTGGTTTGCAAAGAACTGTGAACTTCAATCAGAAGTACTCTGAGATGGACTCTTCTTTACACATTTTCCGTACTTTATGTTCTTTTTCCTCCTGTCCTTTTTTAAATTGTTCCTTCCCTTTCCATTTTATCAAGCACCTTACCATGTCTATTCGGTTTCTACCTCATATTCATTATCGCAAGATGATGTAGAAAGCGTTGTTGGTTAACGCTGGGAGAGTAGTCTCTTGATCTCTTGGTCGGATCTTGGATATTAGAACAAAATGATCACCGATGTTTCCAGAAAAACAATTAGCATTAGCCTAAAAGCAGAAACTTCTACGGACTTTTCTTACTGTTTGTTTTCTTTCAGTTGTTTTCAGATCTACTGAGAGATTACCATTACTTCCACATATATATAGCAGCTGGGGTTTCTACTTCAAACGAACTCTCATAAAACGTTTCTCCTAACATCCACTACAGAACAGAAATCCGAGGTTGTTTTATGATACTGAAGGATATTGAGAACTTACACATTCATGGAGACTCCCGCAACCATATACGTTATGTCAGTACTGAACATCTGCTCATATTGTGTGACGAAGATATCTACGAGCCTGAGGTAAATTTTAGTGAATCTTAGTGTCAATCTCTTGTTAATTCGTACTAAATACTGTGAAATTAATTTATGGAAAAATGTGTGATGCTCTAAGATTGCCTCTTCTCCAAGTCTCCAGTTTTAAAAACAACACTGTTAATGCCATACACTCGCCTGCATTCCTATTAGGAAGTTTCACTCAACGTATCAATGGGGGCTGCCTCAAGGTATTTTTCTGATGGTGCACGAAAAGCACGCGCAGCTTTAGCCACACACAAGTAGAGCGGCCATGTCTTTTCCCAGGACTTCAGTAATTGGTTCAAGAAAGTGAACTTATATTGAGACCGGATCCGAGCTGAATGACGGGAATATATTGAACTCTCCTAAAAGCACTCAGGATCCAGATGATATTTGATCAGGAGACCGATTAAGACGGCCACCCAAGGAACGAAATATGGTTCTTACCACAGGATCCATTCAGTTTCCACTTACCAAATTTCAACTGACAAGAACCGTAGCTATTGTAGAAGACACCAACACTGACGCTCAGTGTGGTTTCGAACTCAACCCTCGTAGTTGCCATGTGCGGAATTGTTTGTGCGTAATACATTCTTAATGTAACAATAACAACACGTACAAAAATAAAGCAGTAAAATACACAATGCTGGCGATGAAAAATAATGAGTAAAACATTAAACAACTGGTTTCAAAGATGTGCCGCGCGTTGTACCTAGTTGTGCCACGTGCTCTGTTTAGGTGAGTGGCGAAAATAATATAATTATATTTAGAATATCTGATAAATAAATACTGAAATTCTAATATCAAATCTTGATAACTGTGCTCCGTTTATTGAATTTAGAAATAAACACTTCATATTTTGCAGTTTTAATTATTTGTAATGTACAGAGTAAAAAACTTCGAAGCCATCAGAAGAGAAAAGGAAGAAATCAGACGACAATAGAAGAAGGCTTGACAAAATCAACGTCGCCTTCCACCAATATTACAATGCAATCAATGCCATCGACTCTTCTATACAAGAACTGATCTAAAGAGTCATCAATGCCATCACCATAAAAGACGTGTTCAGCAAAGAAGAAACTACATTCTTGGCTACGAGATAAAACCGACGACAAATATTTAAATATCTTTTCGACATGTTGCTTTGGTCTTTTGATTGATCCACAAGGTGTACTAAGATAATTTTATTTTCTTGGAAGGGAGTCAACAAAAAGATGGTTGTGAAATATGTCATTAAAACTATAAACATTGAAAGCATAAATATGATAGTTTTAGCATCAGCTAAACAAGAAAACTCAACATAATTAAGTCCCAGCTTCACTACAGAGTTTAGTCTTGCAGAAGCCGAATCAGGATTATATCACCGAAAATATAAATGTAAGTATGTGGAGATAAGGAAGAGGTAAGAGTAGAATGTTATAAAGCTGGAGCATTTAAATATATTTTATCTGTTATTTGTTTCAGCCATTTAACTCAGGCTATGCTGGGATACAGCCTTGAAGAATTTTAGCTGACAAAACTCGACCCCAAAATTTTCTGCAAGCCTGGTACTTTTTCTATTGGTCTCAGTTGCCAAATCGTTATGTTACGGGGACGCCAAGTGGTAGTGCTAAACAATGGTCGCCAAGCGCAGGTGCTGAACAAACACATGCATAAAGACATACACATGCACACACACATACACACATATATATATATATTTATATATATTATATCTTCCAATTTTCGTCTGCTAAATTCACTCATAAGGTTGTGGTCTACGCGATGCTATAGTAGAAGACAGTTATCCAAAACACCACGCAGTTGGGCTGAACCCGAAAGTATGTGATTAGGAAGCAAGCTTCTTACCACACAGTCATGCTCGGAATTTTTTTTAGTCAAAATATAACGTTAAATCGATAGAATATCTTCTCATGAAAAATTGAAAAAACATTTCAGAAACAAAAATAACAGTAAGTGGATTCTTCTAATCTCACCGAAAAGTTAGGTAAACATCAAAGTTACCATTTTAGATTAAATGATATACGTAAGAATTGCATAGTACGCATTTACTTCCGCAAGTCTTCTCACATAAGAATCCAAATAAACATACAACTACAGACAGAAAAGAAACAAAATATCTTTTAATCCCTAATAAAATCAACAATGATAATATAGAGTAAAAAAGAAAAGTAAAAAGATATAAAAGCTACTAAAAATTCAACATAAACAATAGAAATATCGGAAATCGGAGACTGCCTGGAACAAGAGACCTTCGTTAAATCTCAGAAAATTCGTCGTTTTGAAAATCGACATCTTTGAACAAAGCAATCGATTCGACTTCTCCTTACAGCTATTTTACCAAGGACTTGATAAAGATCAAACAAAAATCAATGAATTGAGAATGGTAATTCAGGAGCAAAATGTGCGAACAGTGAATGGATCGTCACAAAAGAAAATATAAAGCAACAATAGCAAGAATAGAACAATTAGGAGAATAAGTAACAATTCGTGAAGTAGTCCAAATTCTGTAGAATATGGTGATCTAAAATAAAAGAAAAATCTTTAGAATATCACTCAAATTGGCAAGTTTCAAACTTCTTACAGAAATATTTACGAACTAAAAGTGAGGTAGGTCAAAAATTTGCTAAGAAGACAGAAACTTCACTCGAATGTCTCACAAAGTAAAAACCCGTAAAATACATGGTGAAACACCAGTTCCATAACTTAAAATTCATTACCATTTTGTGTATAGAATTTTAATTTTTATGGCAATATAATTGAATTATAAATCGTGCAGCACTTTAAGTCACAAGTACTGATGCGAACGTATAAAGACTAGCATAATTTATCGTAAGAATTCCAACTCTTATATCACTTTCTTAGATCAAGTTAGATTTATCTACTTAGATATTATGGTCTCAGTTATGAACACGAGACTGTTCTACTGGGAGGGTTCGAAACATTGATACACTGACTCTTATATATGGTACTTTATCAACAATAGCGTAAAGTTTGAAGACATTGTCAAATTCTTCATTGCAAAAATATTAAGATATGATTCTCTGCTAGAAGGTAATGGCATCTTTTAATTTATCGTTCAACTGCTTTATATAAAACTTTACATGGAAATAAACACTATTGTATATGCATATGAACACTATACATAAATATTAATACATGCGTATATAAATATATGTGTGTATGTATATATACATGCATATATATAGACAGATATATACATACATATATCTTCCCACATACATACACATGCACGTTGCACACAATACACATATATGTATATATATATGAGTATATATCTATATCTATCTATCTATCTATATATATATATATATATATGTATATATATATATATATATATAGTAATTTTCCAGAGGATGTAGCAACCGTTACCAATATAGCATAAGAACTTACCTTAGGGGATCATTAACTAGATTCGTTAAGGGTCGTTCTCACAGTTTATATTTATATTATAAGGGTCTTAACTTTTAAATTTTCATATTCAAAAGCGACAGAGACTTCAAACTCGATATATCGATTTATTCACCACTCTATGTT
>NC_068989.1:52792743-52794708 GCF_001194135.2 Octopus bimaculoides
ATATATATATATATATATATATATATAAGGCGAGCTGGCAGAAACGTTAGCACGCCATGCTTATCGGTGTGTCGTCTGCCGTTATGTTCTGAGTTCAAATTCCGCCGAGGTCGACTTTGCCTTTCATCCTTTCGGGGTCAATTAAATAAGTACCAGTTATGCACTGGGGTCGATGTAATCGATTCAATTCCTTCGTCTGTCCTTGTTTGTCTCCTCTATGTTTAGCACCATGTGTGCAATAAAGAAATATATATATAGATAGATAGATATACAATGTTGGCCAAAAGTCACCCAACAGTAAATCAAAATTCCATAAATACTTAATACAGTTCTAAATTTAAAAGATGAGGAATTATGTACATTATTTACGCTATTTACATTTGACGGATATTTGTCCTCATCTTGTTGTTAACACGTTTCGACTGATATACCCTCCAGCCTTCATAAGGTGTCTTGGGGAAATTTCGAACCTGGGTTCTCATTCCTAAGGTATTTTTGATGTTGTTGTTGTTGTTGTTATTATTATTATTATTATTATTCAGGTCACTAACTGGAATCGAACTCGGAATCTTGGGGTTAGTAGCCCGCGCTGTTAAACACTACGCCATATGCCACAGGGGCATATAATAATAATAATAATAATAATAATTATAATTATAATATTCTTTTATAATTTGTATATATATATATTTTTTTTTTATAAATGCAAAACAACACCACACACTCGCCTCCCGAGTTTCGTTTTCCATACAGTATGTACGATGTTTTGCTTACTCATCTACGGCACACTACGTATTTTCTTCTAATATATTTTAATTAATGAGTTATATATTTTCTTCTAATATATTTTAATTAATGAGTTAATTTTTAGGCGTGAAAATGCTTATTTTACCACAGAAATAATTAAGACCTAAAATATTATAAATGCCTGTTGGCTGCAGAAACCCATGATATACTGAGGAGTCCACGATATAAATTTCTATATATTAGCCAAAAAAAAGTCCGCGATGTACAGAGAGTGCGATATGTGAACCGCTATATGGCGAGCCATTACTATACATACGTACATACATACATACATACATACATACATACATACATGCATAAATGTATCAGTCAAGTGTTTCGGTGAACCTTCGATGTAGCAACAAACATACTACTGCCTCAGAATATGCCGCACACCTACAACTTAACATTTGAGTCGCTAACGGTGTAGAAAACACAAAGAGCAGTATGGTTAATGCCTGATTTGTCTTGCCTTGATTAGTTTTGAAACAAGCGGACATTGTTCATTTATGCGTTTGTAAACACGGTATTTCAATGTTGTTTATGGGTGCTTGTTCTATGTCTTGGGGTTGCTTCTATTTCGTTTGTAGTATATTCTTTGTTTTATAAGCGTATATACTTATACATGTATATATATATATACAAATACATACGTGTATATATGTGTGTGTGTATTTTACAAAGTATTTACATGTGTGTGTACAAATATGTTTGTTTGTTTGCTTTTCTGTTCTTCGTTTGATAGCTTGTAATGTGTGTGTATGTATGTATATTGGTATCTGCGTCTGTACACATTTGAGTGCGTGTGTGTGTGTGTCTGTGTGTCTGTGTGCGCGCTTGTGTGTGTGTGTTTGTCAGTGTGTGCCTGTTTCTTGTTTTGTATAGTTTTATTACCATTAATATCTTGTGGGTAGGAAATATATCAAAGGCTTTCATAGGTTATATTGAAAGCTGCCAAAACCTTCCTTTTTCTGCTTTCCGTTCAATGAATCAAATTAATGTGTGTAATGCACACATTTCATTTTCTCATAAACAACCACACATACATGTACATAAGACATATGTATATGTATATGTGTGTATGTGTGTGTCTATGTATGTATAATAATAAATGTGCATGTGCGTGTGTATGCATGTATATACATATATATATATATATATATATATATATATGTATAT
>NC_068989.1:52796127-52797128 GCF_001194135.2 Octopus bimaculoides
TATATATATATATATATGTATGTATGTATGTATGTATGTATGTATGTATGTATGTATGCATGTATGTATGTATATAGTTTTGTATACGTGTGTTTACATGCCGATAATATGCACTAGCTAGCAGACAAACATAGGATGTTTACACAATTATTAAGGACCATGTAGATAGGGTAGAAAAAATGTGAGCAATCATACAAAAATATTTCTTTTTCGTTAGAATAAATGCTAGTTTTAGGTTGGTAAAGTTTTAGTTTAAAAGTGAACATTAAACGATTCCAGGAGCTTCAAAAGACTAGAGTTGAAGGTGGGTTGGTGAAGAGTAGAAATTGCTGTGTATTGGCAGATACAAAATATATATTTTTGATATTTTCCTGTCTATACATTCGTGTACTTCCACTTCAGTGGAGTATTATGTCTTCCTAAACTTATACACAAAATATACACACAAACAACACATCTATGTGTGACACACACACGCACACACACAACTATTTATACATACACACACACACACACACACACACACACACACACACACACACACATACATATATATATTGAACTGTATATTATTAAGTTTCACAGCATCACAAGTATGTGTATGAATGTACCTCCGTTAGTGTTTGCTTGCTTATGTGTGTGTCTGTGTGCGTGTGCGTGCGTCTACGTGTGTATTCACGTACACAATATACCTACATTTATGTATATGCCTGTATATATGTAATCCATATGTAATGTATGATTATATGATATATGATATATATGTAATATACGATTATGCATATATAAATATATATGTATATGTATATATACGTATATATATATATTTTTATACTATATGTACATATATATGTAGGCATTTATATAAAATTATTTCAAATTCCCAAAGCATTTTTATATAAATTCAAATATATGCATATACACATATATACATATATATATACCCACAATACAGGTATATATATATATATATATATATATATATATATATATATATATAT
>NC_068989.1:52797465-52798420 GCF_001194135.2 Octopus bimaculoides
GAGACTGTGTGTGTGTGTGTTTGTGCTTCTGTGTGTTTGTGCTTCTGTGTGTTTGTGCTTCTGTGTGTTTGTGCTTCTGTGTGTTTGTGTGTGTGCATGTGTCTGCACTATGTGGTAATATTTATGTGCGTGTAGTGTATGTCGTAGCGTATGTTATAATTCGTATTTTTGTTAAATTTTCATTGAATTAAGCATGCAACAAATCGTTCCTTTTCTTGTTTGTCGTCTTATTGTTCTTCTATTACTTTGAAGCCATATCTGGTGTGTAAACGGCTGTGTATACTAAAGGATTCTGTTTGTTCTACATTCCTAAATATTTGTTCTTAAATATTTGTAGTCATCGATGTATCTTGTAAGCTTGATTTGTTGAAAATATAACACCAAACCTCAAGGAATTATTCTTCGATCGAGAATATTTTTCTTTCGTTTATTCTTTTATTCTTTTACCGCTATTTGTTGCTTGACTGTGGTCAAGCTGGAGCAATACTTCCATCAATGGTTTTGGTAAAATATTTCAACACGTGTACTTATCTTCTGATAAATTCTGTTTATCGCATTGCTACACTAGTTTCATATTTCATTACATTTATTTAGTGGCGTAAATATGACTGGGTACTTTTTGTCAAGCGCAATAATTTACTCTATATAAAATCTCACAATCACAGGCGCAAATATACACATATGTGTGTATATACACAAACATATATATGTGTGTGTATAGATAGATAGAGCGATAGATAGATAGAAAGACAGATATTTTAAAATCATTCACGCAGGAGTGGCCGTCATGGCCAATAAAATGAAATAAAGTGGCTTGCTTACCAACATCATTCCGGGTTCAGTCCCACCACATGGCACCATGGGCAAGTGCTTTCTACTATAGCCTCGGGCCGACGAAAACCTTATGAGTGGATTTGGTAGACAGAAACTGAAAGAAGCTCGTCATATATATATA
>NC_068989.1:52798520-52800273 GCF_001194135.2 Octopus bimaculoides
TTTTTTTTCTTTTTTCAGCGTATGATTAGACTTTGAATATTTTTTCCATCGTTAATCGTGTACTTTTATTTCTATTTTCAGTTCTCTAGAATATCGTCGGGTTGTTTTCCAATTCAGTTTTTCATGGTGTAGTTCAAATTTCCCTTTGTTATATGTGTTGTCAGTGAATTTATGTTGCACAAATATGGCGTATGTAACAATTAGAGTCATGAATCTTAAAACTTTGGAGTTAGCAATCAAAATTATAAATCTCGCTGTTCAATAGTAGTTTAGTCACACATTTACATGCTGGCGATATCTTACTGACCAGAAAGTCTGTAACCTTAGGGTTTTGGAGTATATGAGTATTAGTTTACCGTTTCAGAAACATTTTGTTTGTGTTCATGTCTTCGTAGTTACTATGCATTCCATTCATATTATACTGTATATATGTGCTCTGTGTTTGTTTCAATAGCGTAGTGTTCGATGTATTAGCTACATTGTATTTCTGTCTGTATTCTTATATGCACGCATCTTTTAGTTTGCTAGGATACCCTTTGTTGATTTGTTCATTAAATAGGCTTATTTAATTTTTCGTTTCTGGCAAACTATCTAAATACCTGTCTTATTATAGATCTTATCTGTAACATTTTGTATCTGTTTGAAAATTCTATGTCTGCCTATAAGTATTGATATTTCATTGTGTTTCTGGTATAAACAGATATGATATTTGTGTTATTTTTATCTGAATGTTTCTCTCAAGAAATGAAGTCAGCTTGTTGAGGTTTTTATTTATAGTTTTCTTGGCCTTGAATTTTAGTACGAAGTTGTTTTCTACGTCTTCAATCTCTGTCTTGCTGTTTTCCGATCTGCTTCTTGCAACAGGAATGTCATCTATACACCTGAATATCCAATTTTTGAAAATGCAATTTGCCTTGTGGTCAGAAAAAGCGTTCTTCCATTATACAGAACACCGGTAATTCCCTTAGTAACTTAGTTACTGTCATGGATGGTTTTATTATTCTAAGTTATACCTTACTTAAGCTGCTTCCCATTGTTTCTAACATCAAAAATGATGATAAACGGACGGTCAACATCTCTAAAGTCAAAATGTTGCCCAATTTGTTAATTTCTTGCGACTCAGTTAATGAATATATATTGTATCTCTACTGCCTGTGTAATGTTTGGTGCGTATATTCCTTCACATATGGTTCCGAGGCGCTTGTTTCGTTTGTGCATTATTCACTGTTTTAGGATTATATGCTGGAGTGAATTCTTATTTCAAATGAAAAGATGAGGAGCTGTAATGTGTGTTTTTATCTCCATAATTAGTTTTAGAGTTTATTTTTGTAGTATATGAGTGTTAGTTTATCGTTCGAGAAATATTTTCGCTTCGAATTCTTATAAATGTAAATATACATAAACTGAGCGCATATAATATATACATAAGAATGTTTATATAATATATTCTTAACTGAAGTAAATTATTTTTACTGGTGGAACTCAAAGTAGATAAAGCTATAGAAGGTAGCGTGTACAATGTTGAGTTAAAAAGAAGTTGAATGGGAAAAAAATTTAGAGAGCGGATACTACATCTCATGTCTTAACTGAGTGTATATAATACGACGAAACTTAGCACTAAGGTGTACACAGAAGTCTTTTTCACCATGAATTATAAATGAAGTGCAAACTCTAGATCATTTCCTCAAGGTCTCACATAATATATATATATATATATATGTGTGTGTGTGTGTGTGTGTGTGTGTGTGTGTGT
>NC_068989.1:52800934-52802355 GCF_001194135.2 Octopus bimaculoides
GAGTATGTATATATATATAAGTTCAAAAAAGGGAAAAGACAAAAAAAAACAACAAAAAAACAACGTGAGGACGTGATACAGATTGTGTTACTAGACGCTCGGGAAAGGAAAGAGAGAGAATATGACGTTTCGAGCGGAGCTCTTCGTCGGAAACAAGGAAAGTCCAAAGAAGGGAAAAACGGAGGAATATATATATAAATGTGTGTGTGTGTGTGTGTGTGTGTGTGTGTGTATACTTTGCTAAGAGCTTCTATCCTGAGGATGCGTGGCTTAGTTGTTGGACTCATGATCGTAAGATTGTGGCTTCGTTTCCTGGACCGGGTGACGCGTTGTATTCTTGAGTAAAACACTTCATTTCACGTTGCCCCAATACACTCAGCTGGCAAAAATGAGGAATCCTGCGACGGACCAGCGTCCCGTCCAGGTAGGGTGTTTATGCGCCATAGAAAGAGGGGAACCGGATCTTATTAGTCGGCTTGACACGAGATGGCAACATTTTGTTTTCACCTTTTACTAACTTTCACTTACAGCCGAAATATGACCAAACCTGAACCTTATAAAAAGAAAACAGCAAAAATAACACAAGATATTGTTTTCATAGCTCTAATGAGTCTCCTAATCCATCACCTTATAACATTGATATAATTTTGAATATATCATAAACAGAGTATATTATTCTATAGACGTTACTATTTCTCTGTGGTTCAGCTGTCCGCTTTGAGACCGTGTGGTTCTGAATTTCGATCCCACAGCACGACACTTTTCACAAGTTTCTGCTAATGCAGATTTGTGTTGACAAATACGGAATTTGATAGACGAAAACTACACATAGCTAAATTGTTAGGAAGTTTGTTTTGCTATCATGAGCTCTAGGATTCGTTCCCACCGTCTAATATATTGAACGCATGCCTTTTACCATAGATTTGGATACATACAAATTTTGAGGATAAGACTGAAGCGACGGCAATCCTGTAAAAGTCCGCTAGAGGGATTGTACCTGTATTTCAAAGGTCCAACCTTGGTCAATTTCACATTGATTCCTTCTGAACAGTACGAAGAGAAAATGTTTGTAGAATGTTCAGCTACTTACACATTAATTCAATGCATAATTCAAGCATATAGCTCAGTAAGTCGAATTGTTGAACGTAAGTCGAATTATCGAACCGACAGATGCCCATTATTAGATAGATAGATAGATAAATAGATAGATAGATAGATAGACAGACAGACAGACAGACAGTCACGTAGGTAAGTAGGTAAGTAGGTAAGTAGGTAAGTAGGTAGGCAGGCAGGCAGACAGACAGATATCTTTTTATTATAGCCACACAGGGCTAAATACAGAAAATGGACAAATTACAAAGTAGAGCTTTTCTTGGGGGGGGGATAATTTGGATCAAAAGGGATCGCGGGAAGAAAAAAAA
>NC_068989.1:52806921-52812566 GCF_001194135.2 Octopus bimaculoides
GTGTTGGTGTTGGTCTGTCTTTAGTTGTTGTTGGTGGTGTTGTTTCTGTTTTTGACTCAGGTGGTGGTGTTGTTTGGTTGGGTTGGTTTGTTCGTTGTTGCCGTTCTTTCGTTTTCGCATATAGCTGCTTGATCAGTTGTGCATACGGTGGTGTGGGTAATAATGCTGGTGTTTTGGGTTTTTGGTTTTCCAGATAGATAGATAGATAGATAGATAGATAGATAGATAGATAGATAGATAGATAGATAGACGTGTGTGTATCTGCATTTATTAGCAACGTTCGCGTAAACACCATTTTCGAGATATGCTCTTTTCCGTCAAAAAACAACTTATCTATTCGATACGTAAAGCTTAATAAACTAAGTACCAGTCTGAAATTGTTGAGGAGGTTGATATGATCGACAAAAACCTTTGAAGTTTGTGTCAAGCATGGCTGCATCCCAATGGCGGAAAACAGTACAAGCAAACTTGCTCTTTACAAAGCATACGAGCTGGCATTATTGAAAGCAAGAATAGAATATCTAAGACAAACGAAATTTATGAAAGCAAAAGGTATGTTTTTAGATCATTTGAAGATATTGATCTTGCTTTCTATTGTATTACATTGTGAAACATCTCGTAAGGAGATTGAACGCCTATTGAAGACATCGATTTCCTTATTTCTTAGGAATAATGTAAAGTAATAGTTTCGTTGTACCTCCTTTGTGGCCAATAAAGAACATGACCTCTCGATGTTTATCTAGAGAAGCACAGGTTATTTTCTTTTACGATTATCTATAACGGGAATTTTGTTGCATGTAAGTTTTCTTGGTTAAGCTTTTTGCTTCACGATTAAGTGCTTTCGAGCACGATACCTCTGCACTGGGCCTTAGCCAAGTATCTTGCGCCATTGCCTCGAGTTGTCAAATGCCTTCTGAATTAAATCGGGCAGACGGAAACTATGAAGAAGTGCTCTCGAGTCACTATCCCTATGATGGTAGACGCTAGTGTGAGATTGAACCCGCTTCCCACTTTAATATCTTACTCATTTGGTGTCTTTAACGGATTCCAATCTGTGCAAATATCTAGACGAGATCTTTGGTGTAATGATAAATTTCTACTTTTCTTCTACCATTTCCAGTGTTACATGAAAGGAGTTAAGCACGCCCGCACTACATCCTCTGAAGAAGTCACACGGGAAAAAAAACTGGTAACTATTTACATCTACGAGAACTCCAGTATTGAGTGGTCAGTGTCATGTTTCCGGAGTGCTGGGATCTGAACTTTTGACCCTTTCTTAACAGAAGTTTATCAAACTGATTAAACTTCCTCCTTCGACTAACACATATTTGATGAACATTCCTAGTTAGAATTTGTTCGTGCTATTTATTTACAACTAGAACTTTTAATACGATGTAATTTCAGTCTTAATAATTTCCTCGTCATCTCAACACCGCATAATTTATTAATCTATCAAACAACCCATTCTTAATTTCTCATTTTATTTACTAATTATTTTTTCATTCCAAATATTTTTGTCTCTTATCTTTATATTTTTCTCTCCTTAGTTTAAAATAGTCGCTTTAACAATTCTTCAGTATAGTATAACTGTCAAGATCAAACAAGTAATTCTTAATTTTATTTGCTTTGACGTCATTTTAAATTTCTGCACTATAAAATTAATTTTCATAAAATTACATGGCGAAGTGAAAAAAAAAAAGTTGAAATGCATAAAATAGAAAAATAGCCACTTTAGACTAGAAATATTTTTTTATTAGCTTTGCTGTTTTCCTCTTTTTATGTGTTTATGTTTTCCTTTTGTAATCTTTATTTTCATGTAAATCTCCTAACCCTATGTTCCACCAACACCAGTATTACATGGAGCTAAAATCATGCAAATATATCAACAGAAGCTCTAGCTATTTTAAAACTCAGTATAAAAATACAATGATGAATGACTTTTAGGTTACTTGATGAGGCAGTGGATAGAAAGAATTGCATTCTGGTATATCTTACTTCTTTTCATTCATTGCCAAATTCATCACATAGTTTTGTCTATTTTGTTTACTGCTTCTTTTTCTCCTTTTATTTAATTCTTTTAAAATAAACATAGTAAAATAAAACAGATGAGAAGAAAGTCTTCGAATAAAAACCAACGAATCGTGAATGAAAGAGACAACTAAAAGCTTTGAAAAAGTATGATTTTTTTTTTAAGCAAGACAAAAACAAAGTTAATCCTCAATGTGAATTTATTATCAATGACTTTGTTGCCTGTGGTGGTGCCACCATGACATACAATGTGTTTTGAGTATTTATATTCCGACCTAGCGGAGCCCAAAGGCGATTTCTTCAAGAAGAAAGAGAGATAGACGGAAAGAATGAGTGAAAGAAGAAATCTACTACAGCAATTGAATCTAAAGGATCAGAGGTTCTTCCTGCACCCTAAGGCCATAAGGCCAGTTTCTATGGAGTAAATATTCCTTCCTGGACGGGACGCTTATCTTGTTTACTCATTTTTGCCAGCTGAATGGACTGAACCAACGTGAAATGAAGTGTTTTGCTCAAGAACACAATGCATCGCCAGATTCAGAAATCGAAACCACAATCTTACTATCATGAGTGCAACACTCTAAGCCATATTCGAAGGCGGCGAGCTGGCAGAAACGTTAGCACGCCGGGCGAAATGCTTAGCGGTATTTCGTCTGCCGCTACGTTCTGAGTTAAAATTCCGCCGAGGTCGACTTTGCCTTTCATCCTTTCGGGGTCGATTAAATAAGTACCAGTTACGCACTGGGGTCGGTATAATCGACTTAATCCGTTTGTCTGTCCTTGTTTGTCCCCTCTGTGTGTAGCCCCTTGTGGGTAGTAAAGAAATAACTCTAAGCCATATTCCTCCACACACCAGTAATTGACTGGTATCTAACTATCTACTTCGACAGAATGATAGGCAAAGCTAATTTCTGCAGTATTTGAACTAAGAGCTTCGAAAACAGGTGCGATTAACGGAAAGCCATGTATCTGATGTTCTAACGATTCTGGCAATTGGCTACATTTCTCCATAATTACAAAGTAATTTAGTATTCAATTTATCACTTATAATAATATTTCCTTCCAACGTCTCGGCTATTTGCTAGGCTACATGACAGAAACAATGTTTCTCTTCAGTCAACTTTCATTCCATTAGACAATAAATTTATTCTAATTACTGGTTTAATGTAATTTGTTTGATTGATTCTGGAGATGATCATCTACAGAAGGTGCCAAGCAAAAGTCACGTGAAAGCTTTCAGCAGAGATGGAGAAATGCAAATGATTGAATAGACTCCAGAGGCCGCTGCTCCAGCAGCACCAAAAATCGTCTCACCATTTGCAGTTAAGAGGATAACCGAAGAATCCGCTTCGTTCTTGTTTCCTAATGTGAACGATGCTGGACCACACTCTGCAGTCCATAGATGATGGAAGAAATTATTTTATTCTTGGCCCTGCAAACCGACAAATAAGCACTCATCTTCCTATAATAACAAGAAGCAATACCACGATTCGATTATCTTATGATGAAATGGATAACTGTCTAAAATATCAGACAATATACAACAGAGTAAAAGATAAAAAGCCTCCGAAAAAAAGAAAACGAAATGTAGCATAAAATTCATTCCTCAGATATTCTTTTATTCTTTTACTTTTTTCAGTCATATGACTGCTGTCTTGCAGGAGCACTTCCTTGAAGGGTTTTAGTCGGACAAATCGACCACAGAAGGAGCAAAAACCAAGATCTTAATAATAGCTTTACAAGCACAGCTGGTTTGAACGAATCTATAAACATAGGCCAGCTTCAGAAAAATAAGCATACGACACGTGTTACGAGAGAAAATATCGTCTTGGAGAAGGGAAACACTCATAAACGAGCAATGAGAAGCATTTTACTTACTTATTACTAAAAGTCGGTGTGGCTTTCATATGGCTAAAACAGAACAGACAAAAAGAGACTTTGGACAATGAATGTAACAATACCGTTTCCATCGACCCGGGTAAGGCATATGGAAGCATCATTTCCATTGATCGAACTAGAGTGGAGGAGGACATGGAAGGAGAGGATAAAATGAGACCGCTTCTGCATAACACTTGAACGCTAGACTGCTAGAAGTAATAACAGAATTAAGTTGTTGCGTGTATTGTATAAACATCGAGTTGCCGCGTGATACTTGTGGAAATTTACTGGTTGAGAAATTTAGGAAGAGAGGCGTGTGCATTAGAACATTATCTGAAACAATACGAATGTTGAGAAAGTAGCTTTTAAATACAAGCTGTGCTTTCTCCAAAACTTTCATTAAAACGAGTATGACTTCACATGCATCCTAAACGATCGGCATGTCACTGCATATTAAGCATCTGCGTGTCATTGCGTAATAAACATCTATATGGCACTGCATAATAGGCATGTATATGTCACCGCATAATAAAAAAAAAAACGCTTGTAGTCAAAAACAAAACAATTTTACAATTTCTTACAAATTCGAATTTAAATAGCGAAGAAAAAGTTTCAGATTTTCATTTTCCCCACTTTATTTTTCTTTCGTTTCTAAGTGTATAGCTATCAACTTATATGAAAGCTGCCTAGTGAAATACATGATCAAACTGAATACTTTAAAATGTAGCAATATTCACGCATGCACACACAAACAACTTACCACTATATCCGTATAATACTGTATATTTAAATAGCCGCTATAACAGCATTAATGAGTGGTTGCTCAATTTGCTAGAAATAGCAACTAAATGTCTCTGAAATTATAGCCTACCATTATCAAATAGTAACAACTTGAATTTAGATGTAAATTGTTCTTCCTCAAAACATAAAGGGTGATCACTGCTAGAATGCTATTTATCATGTCTTCTCTATGAATGGTGTGTAATAAAAATAAGAACAGCAACAACAATAATCATATCCTGCAGGAAATTTGACTGGCTGTTAGTGCTGCCACACTACTTAACTGGAAATTTGACTGGCTCTTAGTGCTGCCACTTACAGTAGCTTTCGGACAAAGGGAGGGAGAAAAAGAGAATTTACTAAGAAATAAAAGAGGGTGAAGTTTGCCTTAAAGGCGAGTGAAATTTTCAGGGTTTATAGTTTTTCTTTATTACTATGAGAGGTCTTTTTCTTACGAATGAGAGAACATATGAAATACTATTTCCATATAATCCATTTGTTCATTTTAAGTGTCCTACTAGCTATAAATAGCGTTATTTCGTTCTTACGAGTTTCTCAGTACAACATAATTTAAGAACATGAAATTAGTTGGTCTATGTTCATTTAAAAACGTTATGAATTACATATGATCGATTTTTCTTTTCTTCATTTTGTTTTTACAATAATGGACGAATGAGAGGTCCTCTATGTAGTCACTCAACCTCTTACACATTGCAGGCACAACACTCCTTTTCGAACCAAAATCAATTAATTTCACTCAACTTGTATGATTTCATAGACCCCGAAAAGATGAAAGGCGAAGTCGACCTCGGCGGAATTTGAACTCAGAACTTAAAGATGGATGAAATGCAGATAAGCATCTTGCCTGATGAGCATACCATTCTGCCAGCTCGCTACCTTACGAATAATAATAATAACAATGATAATAATAATAATAATAATAATAATAATAATAATAA
>NC_068989.1:52812828-52814669 GCF_001194135.2 Octopus bimaculoides
TGTTGATGATGATGATGATGATGATGATGATGATGATGATGATGATGATGATGATGATGATGATGATGATGATGATGATGCTGATGCTGATGATGATGACTTTTCTATTGGCCTTTCATCTGTGTTTACCTTTTGAACCCAAATTCCGCCGAGGTCGACCTTGCTTTCCATCTTTTCGTGGTCTATGAAATAAGTGAAGTTGATTAATGGGGTCGATGTATTCGACTAGCTTGCCTCCTCAAAATTACTGGCCTCGTGCCAAAATTCGATATCATTGTTGTGTGTGTGTGTGTTTGTTTTTATTGTTTTGTTCTTCTTTTGTGCTGTTGTTATTGTTAAATATTCTTGTTTCGCTTAATATGATGAGGTGTTGATAATGTTTAATTCGTATTGAGCGAAATCATAAACAGGATAAAATCTTTATACACGAATGGTACTAAATATAATGAATAACGAAGCTGCAGCATCATATAATAAGATAAGATTTCGTATTGTATAGAAATATATGGAATTTCAATAAAAGTCTTAGAAATATCATACATTGCATTTCAATAGATTCAGTTATGAGACGTAAGTGTGGGGAGTTTTGAAAAGGAAGTGCTTGATAGTGTAATATTGTTAACAATATGTATTGTTACGTTGGCGAGTATGACAATGATTCTTCTCAGATAAAAGAATATATTGCAATAAAATATCTGGCGACTTCTTAAGGCGTATCCTTGCAACAGTGCTGTTATACAGCGTCTATTAAAACGTATACAATAAACAGAGGTATGTCAGATCTGGCAATGCTCCTACTTGCAATAGTTGTCAGACAGAACGACTTAACTTCTACGAAAGGAGACGGGTTAAACTGGCACCATGGAAATATTATCTTGTTTGAATAAGTTAACTCATAAAACTAGAGCATGGTTCGTTATGAAATTGCTATCTTACAATGTTACCCGCATTGTAAGAACATAAAAACAGGGGGTAAAAAGCTTCTTCCATAAAATTGAGAAATAATTTGCGAAGATCTAAATTCAGCGAAATAAAAAGTTAGGTAGCATTCACATGAAAAAGGTGAAAAACAGATATTCAGATGATATATCAATAAAAATGAAGCCATTCGATGATATAAACGAAGAACTTAAACAAATCATATAAGCAAAAGCATGTAGAATAAAACTCTTCCAAGTTGATAAGTGCTTCTTTCTGGAGAATGAAATATCAAATTTATTTTACAGGGTCATAACAAAACAGTAACATCAGAAACTACTCTGACATCAACTGACACACAAGTATATTAAGAAGTATATATGGAACGAAAATTTTCAGCATAATCAAAGTGTAGAATAGATTAGAAATTACAGACCCCAGGAAGTGTAAAAATCGATGTCAACCTCAGTGAGATTTCATTTGCAAATCGAAAGAGCTGTAGTTCAGTGCTGGGAAGTGTTTGAGTTAAACCTCCAGTGATGTTATCAAACCACTGCCAAATATTCAGTTTAAATTTAGAGGTAGAAATAAGATTTAAAAATTACTTGTTTTCTCCGGCATAAAGCAAGTTCAAAAACTTTTAAAAGTTAAATGAATAAAAGAGATAAAACAAACACGCACTATGTATTCGTCCTTCAATTCAGATTTATTATCGTTCTTATTTTCATTGTCTTTTGTCCGAAAATATTTCGTCACACATCGTGTGACCTCTTCAGTGACCTCAAGTGTCTCCACGAAAGAGAACAGGAGACACGTGGGATAGAGAGTCGCTGAACACAATATGTATTCGTACTTCATTTCAGATTTTCAATTTTTACTATACACTAACACACACACACACACACGTGTGTATATATATATAT
>NC_068989.1:52814786-52815626 GCF_001194135.2 Octopus bimaculoides
TATATATATGCAGTCTTCTAATGGTGAAACAAGTGAAAGGTAAAACGCATACATATATCTTTCAAGTCTATTTATGGTAACGTTTTGAAAAAGCAAATAAATCCCCTACTCCATTATGCTGGCCACCGTCTAATGATGCTGACTTGTGACCCAGTTTTTCGGGGTTGCATCAAGTTATACCGATATAGTGTAGGATAAATATAATAATAATAACTTTAATCCTAGGATGGGATCTGTAAACATGTAATTCGTCGCTACCCGCGTTTCCGCAAATCACATAACTTTTAGGATAACAGTTTCTATTCTTGGGATGATTACAACGTAGTCGGTAGTATCCGTGGGCATCTGGTTGATCATCATGATTGAGTCATTTGACCATACTAGTAAAAAGAGAAAAAAACATCCCACTGTTTCATCCACTAATGTTATATCGGCTGAAGTAATAAATCGATGATGGTAATCAAGTGGATGCTCACAGATACTACCGGACTACACTGTAATGATCCCAGGAATACGGACTGTCGTCTTAGAAGTCAGAAGATTTGTGGAAATGTGCGTAGCGATGCATTAAATGCTTATAAATTCCCTCCTAGCATTATTATAATAATTATTATTGTTGTTGTTGTTGTTGTTGTATGTTTATATATATATATATATATATATATATGTGTGTGTGTGTGTGTGTGTGTGTGTGTGTGTGTGTGTGTGTGTATAATTTATATAAGGGCATTACTATATAGTAATGCCTCACGATGGTTTTATTTCCTTATGGGGTTTTTCACGCTGACTACTTGATAAATTCTTATAAAGATTTTATCCTATATTATATTATATGTATAT
>NC_068989.1:52816994-52819163 GCF_001194135.2 Octopus bimaculoides
TATATATATATATATATATATATATAAGCACTTGCATGAGTGCTTAGCTAAGATATCCGCTTCACAACCACATGGTTTCGGATTTAACCCGGCTGCACAACACCTTAGGTGTCATCTTTTCTGGCTTATCCTCTATTTTTATGATATATTTGTTGTTTTTTTTTGTGGTACATTCAAGCTAGGATGATAAGTAACTTAAGATTTTGCGTTACCAATGAAAAGACTAAAGTCTTACACGGCTTGAAAAAATCTAGTTACACAAGTTATTGCAGTTCTTTCAAAGAAGGTGCAACACCTACAAAATTATCACCAAAAAGCAGATCACGTGTATATTCTTTAGATTTAGTCTTTGCATTGAACAGATCTCTGCTACTACGAAACTTACTATTTACTCCATCATCATCTTCCTCTCTATGTGTAATACTTAAATATCACAAAATTGAAGAGAAGAACAAGAATCCGATGTTGTTTATTTCTTTTTCAAACACAGAAACAATGACAACATACAGTTGTTATTATGTCGTCATAGAACGAGATAATAGCCTACTTTTTTTATAATATCTAGAAAACCCAGTTTTGATATAACTTTCATCCTCTCTCCCTGGTAACAACCTTGCACGCATTTGTTAGATTTATAAAGACCATGAAGCATTCCTTCTAATGCTCTTGAGCTTTCATCTGACTTTGATTAATAGAAAGATCATATTAACTGTCCCGCATCAATCTCGAAAGCCATGTTGCACATACATGCATACATAAATACATATATAAACATATACATACATGCATAAATACACATACGTACAAAAAAAAACATATATACAAACACATATACGCGCATACATACAAACATACATGCGTACTTACATAATACATACATATATAATTGTTGTATTGAAAGGACATCATGGGAATTCCAATAACGCAAATGTCAATAATCGCAGACATATTCCCTTGGTATTCGATGTAACAATAACACTTGTGATTCAATGTGGGCAATTGGATTAATTCCTGTGACCTTTATGTGACTTTTAACAAATCACGAGAGAGCTTTCAACATAGTTAGAACATTTTTGTCAAAGCCAGTATTTGGGGATAGGAAGTTATACGCATAAACATATGCTTGTACGTACATATGTATTTATGCGTATATATATATATACATGCACATACCTGTATGTGTGTGTGTGTATGTATATATATGTGTGTGTGTGTGTGTATATATATATGCGTAGGATTGGTTGGGGCGTGCGCGTTTGTCTGTGAGTTAGCGTATGTTTTTGTGTGCATGTGCTGTTATCGTATTCAATTAATTTAAGTTCGCTTCAAAATCGTAAGGTTCCAGGTTCAGTCTTACTGTGTGGCACCTTGGAGAAGTATCTTCTCATATATTCGCGGCGATCAATATCAATGATCTGCAAATAAATTTAGTAGACAGAAAATGTACAGAAGCCTGTCTTGTAGATATATACATTTGCGTCGGTGTGTATCTGTGTCTATATAAGCGGGTGTTTGCGTTTTACTTTCACTTCTTAATAACCGTTATTGGATTATTTATGTGTTACTCGGGGATTACTCAGTGGTTCAGCGCATAGAGTCACATAAAATAAATGCTACGCATAAGATATATACAGCAGTTGACTTAATCAAATAAGCTCTTCAAGACAGAGGCCATTGCATAGCGGTAGTCTAATAAATGAGACAACTTAAAGAATAAGATTCTTCTTTCCTTTAGCTTTTCTGTTTCGATTATTGCACAAGATAAATTTTGGCAGGATCGTTAGCACGGTGGACAAGAAGCTTAGCGGTATTACTTACGGACTTACGGTTTTATGTTCTGAGTTCAACTGCCACCGAGAACAACTTTGCCTTCATTCTATCTGGGTCGATAAAATAAGTACCAGTCAATGTAATCTTCAACCTCCTCTCCCGAAAAAAAATTTCAGGCCTTGTGCCTATAGTGGAAAGAATTAATAATATTTTCTTTAACAACAGCTCATTTTCTTTGAATTCAAATACCATCTTAGTCTATCTTTTTGATTTTGTTTCCTCCAACTACTGTAGTCTGTAATTCAGATTTCAGGCGATTAATCAACAAGAATAACTGGAAAGTAGAAATAGCAATGAAGTAATCTGAGAACAACTATATATATATATATATATATATAT
>NC_068989.1:52820439-52821938 GCF_001194135.2 Octopus bimaculoides
ATATATATATATATATATATATATATACATATATTTATGTACATGAATATATATTTTTTGTGTACTATTCATATGTGTGTGTATATTATGTGTCAGAGAGCCTAATTGTGTGCTTGTGCAATGTGTGTATATACATACATACATACATACATACATACATACATACATAAATAATCATATACACTTACTGCTTTGCTGGATATCCTTAAAACATCGGTGATAAAATAATTTCCTCTGATGACGCACTTGCCACAAGCAATACGTGGATATTTTAATGGAACTTCGATGCACAGATATTTATCTAATCACAAAACATATGTTCATTTGCAACACATCTTTAAAGACTGATACATTTTAACTAGATAGATAGATAGATAGATAGATAGATAGATAGATAGATAGATAGATAGATAGATAGATAGATAGATGCATTGCATTGAAAACATGATCGTTATCTAGTCATTTTTTTTTTCCTGATTTCATTGTAGATTTTTCGTGAAATAAATATTTCTAAATCCATCATCAAAGTTTCTAGACTTTCATTTTCTCGTCCGCCAAATGAAGTGATGTTTGAGCGAATTTTACAGCTTTTATCTTAAAAGTACCGGGTATAGGATCAGTGTTGACTTTATCACTGTAATATTGAACTTGACCATTGAATTTAACCGTTAAAACTCAGTTGTTTGCATTTGATTATGATGAGAGTATACTGTTTGTATGTTTTTTTCAGCATTCCGCCGGATTATGAAAACGGCATACGTTATCACATATGCATATTTTTGTGAGGAAGTCTATATATGTGCAGAACTGCTGTCTCCTATGAAGTGGTGAAGTTTAGTGCTTTTTCTCTTTATTGTAGGTGGATTGCAAGCCGGAAGGTTGTTGCCGTACGTTCATGAACAATATAACAGTTGGAGTCGTAAACATTATAACTTTCACCCCATCAATCACATTACTTACAACACACAACACAAAATTACATAGGAAAACATTAATGAACAACGCATCTATACTCGTAAGAATACTCAACATAAATAAACGATTAATACTAATAGCACTACACTCTGTTAAAATAAATGCTCAATATAACAGAGACTAGTTGCAAAAAGTATTATACTATTGAGAGGTTATATTAATATCTTACAATCAAAATTATTCAAATAGCACCAGTAATATCTACACTGATCACATCAGCCCCGACTGTAATTAAGCAGCATCATACTTCAGACTTCCCTTCTTTTGAAGATGAGAAGCTGAAGGTCTAGAAGCAGTGTTTAAATACAATATTATTCCAAACAGATGGCAAGGAAATGGTGGAAAGGCAGGAAGAAACTTTGATAAAAAAAGAATCGCGTTTTCAAATTTATAATTATAAAAGAAAAGCTGTTCCTCTTATCTAAAAATATAAAACTGCACGATAAAAAGAGAAAAACGAAAAATCTACCACGGATTCTAGAACCCATTGATCAAAAACAAATAGCATAGCACTCATAGTATAT
>NC_068989.1:52821948-52828184 GCF_001194135.2 Octopus bimaculoides
TACATATACGTATATATACATATAATATGTATATATATATGCATTTAAATATATGCACGCACGTGTGTGTGGGGGGTGTATCTAGTGTAGTGGTGGTCTGTGCATGTGAACCTTCTTCAGAACTCACTATACGGCTTGGGAAGACTCGCACTCTCTTCTTCCGCCGGTAAGTATATTCGTGGAACTTCAGAAACATGACTAGACTTGCGGTGGATACTGGAGTAGCTTCCCATTGCCTTCTCGAAACATGTGGGATTGGAACTCAGAATATAGAGAGCCGGGTGGTATCCCGTAAAGCATTTTTGTCCGACGCGCTAACTATTCTGCCTGTCTTCCAATCGCAAAGCAACATGAAATATGTTTTGCTCATTTCGGGAATAGAACCAACGATCTATCGATCGTGAGTGCAACACGCTATCTGATAGGCAACGCACCTAATGTATGTGTATATATCACCTAGATCACTTTGACCGACTAGTTTGTCGGGCGTCGTTTCGACTCCGCTGACCACAGCACGCTGTCCCTTCCCCTCTAGATCGTACCTTTCTCATCAACGTAACTCCAAACGCTTGTCGTATTTCGTCAACCCAACATTTTGGAAGCCTTCCAAGTAATCTCTTCGGCTCGCACAGATACCCATCAAAAACTCGGCGAGTTCACTGATTCTTGGTGAACCGAGTGATGTGTTCAGCCCATCTGAACTTCTACCTTCTGTATTCGGTGGTGATATCTTACGCGTTACATTTCTCTCTCATCGCATCGCTCCGGATGTGCTTTGCAGCGACACTTCCAGCGTTGATCCTTCAATAGTTCTTTGAGCAGTTACCAGTCTCTGCTCTTCTCTCTTCAGGTAAAATTGTGTCGTTGAAGAGGTTGCGCGTGGGATCCAATCCAGCTTTCCTTTGAGCACATCCGGCCCTTATTCCCCGCAAGATTTTCTTCTCCATGTTGCGGCGCATATTCACCTTTTGTCCAAGGTAGACATATTCCTCCACCTCCTTTATTTCATTGTCTCCAGCCATTATTTGACCTATTGCTGAATATTCGAATCACATGAACTTGGTTTTCATGCGATTCATTTTGAGGCCTACATCCGAGTTTCTGATGTTCGGCTCCATCAGCATGACCTGCAGTTGATCTGTGATTTCGGCGATGTCGTCTGCGAAACGGAGGTGGATCAATGACTCACCGTTGATGTTCATACCACCTCGCCAGTCGATGCCTCTGATGATCTGCTCGAGACACACGGGGAAGAGTTTTGGAGAGATCGTGTCCCTTTGTTTCACCATTAAAGTTTCTCTGCTGTTATCACCTTTATGGATGACGACAGCAGAGAAACGTTGATGGTACTTGCAGAAATCTCCTCTAGAGGTGAATTCTCCAAGTGTGTATATATTCACACACACACGCACACACACACGCACACACACACGCACACACACACGCACACACATACATATGTGTGTGTATATATATATACATTAATCATAAGGACAGATTAAATTGTCTACCTGCTAGAAATAAGAGTTAAAACCCTTATTTGGACCATCAAAACATTTTCACTGAAAGCAACAGATTCAACAGTATACAAGCAGATAGAAAAATAACTCACATACCAATATAGCATAAAGCTATAAATTTAATGGCACAGGCATATATGAGGACCGGTTCCTGGTTTGATACAAAGATTTTATCTTCCTCAGCCCATCTTAAACCTTTGAAACACTATCTGAATTTCCCACGTTGAAGTTTGCTGGTGTACATAATTGCTTAGCGCGAAAATGCGGACAGGAAAATAATCAGCAGCAAAATATTCAGAAGCGAATATTTACGAGATATTAATATTGCTATTATTATCGAATGCAAGATAAATAGTTGATAATAACAGAAACATTAATATAGGTGGTTGCAGACCTAAAAAATAGCTGGAGTAATTTTTGTTTATCTTACCATCACAGAAAAGTAAATTACGTGTGTGTGTGTGTGTGTGTGTGTGTGTGTTTGTGTTCGCGCGCGTGTGAATGCGTGTGTGTGTATCAATCTATCTATCTATCTGTATATATTCAAGAATCGTTATTGTAACTATGTCACTGGCTTCAAGAGAATCAATAAGAGACATTAAAGTGTCGGTGGCCCAAATAAGGGTTTTAGCTCTTTATTTCTAACGGATAGACTCTTTTATGTGTCCTTATGATTAATATAATTTTAATTCTTTAGCTATATAATTCTATTTTTTTAGGCCTGCAACCACCTATAGTAATGTTGCTGTTATTAAATATTTGTATTGCCTTCGATAATAATAGCAATATTAATATCTTATAAATATTCGCGTGTGTGCGTGTGTGTGTGTGTGTGTGTGTGTGTGTGTGTGTGTGTGTGTGTGTGTGTGTGTGTGTGTGTGTGTGTGTGTGTGTGTGTGTGTGTGTGTGTGTGTGTGGATTCAATTCATAGGAGCTACTAATAGTTTCATATGTTGAGAAATACCTCAAATATATAATCAGGCACAAATGACATATCATAACGAACAAACTGTGGATGATAATTCCGCAAATAAGACCTATATTGGATTATGTGCAGGAGAATTGAAGAACCACTATGCCAATCACATAGCCTCCTTCCGACAGAAGAGCAAAAGTAATGCTGCTAATTTGGCTGGTGACGTATAGAGTTTGAAATCTAACGGAGTACCACATGTGATGAAGTGGAAAATAATTGAAAAATCCACACCTTATATTAATGGAACTAATAAATTGTAAGCTATGTTTAACTGAACGAGCTCAGATCCTTTTCAGATTTATGATACCTAACTCACTACTGAAATCTACGTCTGAAATATCCCACGCTTGTAAACATACGTCTAAGTTCATTTTGAAGAAGTGGAAACTTCCGCCTATCTGGTTAACTTGTTGATATATTTCCAGTCTTATAATTTAATGTCTAAGAAAGATACGCATTTTTTACTCTTTACCTTTTAGATTTACCTTTAGATTAACCTTTTTTACTTTTTACTTTTTCGCATTCAGATTTTTAACCTTCCGCGTTTTCTAAATACTTCTTTCTCAACTTTTCGCGTTTCTTCTCTCATTCAACTTTTAGTTCGTTATTATATGTGGTTTGTACCTGATGAATATCTTTGAGGTGTTTCTCAACATATGAAACTATTAGTAGCTCATAAAAACATGTCTTGTATCAACTAATAATATTTATCTCTCACCAGCTGGAATATTTTTTGTTGATCTTACCATCACGGAACAGTACATTACGTGTGTGTGCGTGCACCGCATGCGCGCGTATGTGTGCATTTGTCTGTATCCATCTATGTATCTATCTGTATATATATATGGCTGATTCATTCAAGAATTGTTATGACAACTATGTCGCTGGCTTCAAGAAAATCATTAAGAGACATTCAACATCCTTGGCCGATTTTGTGTGGTACCTGAAGGATGATAAAATGAAATATAACATAGCTTGGTCCAAAGTAAGGCATGCGAAGCCAAATATCACTTCCAGGAGATACCGACTCTGCTCCAAAGAAATCCTGTCTATTCTGTGGACCAATGAGAATATCATTAACAGAATTTCTGAAACACTTTCAAGATGCCTACATGCATATAAATGTACTTTTGCACAATGCAGTGGGAAATAATTTGAGTAACAGTTAACATAATCAACTTTAAGGTATGGATGAATTAAATATAGCTTTAACCTCCCCATTCTTATAAAGAACAACTAGCTTTTAACTCGCTATGTGAACGTATGTGCACCAATCCACACGTGTGCGTATGTTTACATTTTTGTGAATGCCTGTATGAGCGAGTGTGCATGCGCTATACAACTTACACGAGGGCGTTTATATATCCATATCTGTTAACGGTTATTTTTAATACTTTTTATGACGTATTGCGTGTTATTTCTTTTTTCCGTCTGTTATTTTATTATTGATTTTCCAAATAAATGAAGATATATCCTATAATTTGCTACTTTTCTTTACACGAAATGAGAAGATACAGTGTGAAACTGTCATTTTACCGAGCTATATATATCTGTTGTTGAGTATCCCACCCCCGTGAGGGATCGATGCTAGATGTTTCGAAATAATTGTATCAATTAATAAAAATTCTTGTACCTTCCATCTTCCCTCTTTCATTTACCATACATATATATATATATATATATATTTACATTTACATACATACATACATACATGCATAAATATACACGAGAGTCAGCTGAAAATTTCAGAGGCTGACCAAGATATGCTCATGGAATATGACCAAATAAGGTTTATTTTTGAAGTGTTCGGATCCCATTGATGAACACATTTTCATCCTGTTGCTCAAAAAATTCATCAGCAACACATATGACGTCATCATCACGGAGATACTGCTTCTTAGTCGAGTGTTTTTTAATGTTGGAGAACGGATGTTAATCAGATGGGGCAAAATAAGGATATTAGGGAGGTTGATCAACCAGTTCAAAACCACTATTACGCAAAGCAGCCATTGAAACCGAGCTCTTTTGTACTGGAGCATTTTCCTGATAAAATAAGACCTTTTTCATAAGTTTTCGAGTGAGTTTGGTTTTTATAGCCTTTCGTAACTGCCTCATCAAATTGCCATAGCACTTTCCTTTAATAGTGTGACCCTTTTCAAGATAGTCAATAAACGCAATGCCTTTTGCATCCCCGAAAACGGAAGTCATCACCTTCCCTGAAGATGAAACTACCTTGGCCTTCTTTGGAACAGGTAATAAGGGGTATTTCCGGTACATGGATTGTCTCTTGGCCTCAGGCTCAAAGCGATGACACCAACAGTCATCACACATCAGGAAACGTTGAAGAAAACAATTTCAATCTGCTTCAAACAATGCGAAATTTTTCGGTGATGGGATCATCCTCGTGCGCTTTTGCTTAGTTGTCGAAAGATGTGAAACCCACCGAGCAGAAACCTTCGTCATGCCAAGTTCACGGTGCAGAATATTCACAACGCTCACAGCATTCGTTATCTGATTTATAGTCAATCGCCTGTCAACTGTCACCATGTGGCGAACACGATCAATATTTTCTTCGATGGTAGTAGTTGCAGGCCATTCACATGTTGTGCCATCTCCAAGACTTTCACTTTCCCTCCTAAATTCAGCTGCCCACTTTTGTACTGTTGATAAATCTGGAGCGTCGTCCGTTAATATAGTAACCTTTTCAGCATGAATATCATAGGAAGTTAAACCCTTTTTCTGCAGATACTTGATAGGAGCAGAATGCCAAATTTTGTCCATTTTCAAGAGAAGTCACTACCAGTTGCTTTTGAACACTTGGATGTCAATTTATATGCATATATATATTAGCAATAGAATAGATAGGCACTTTATGAAAATAAACAAACTTATAACATAGAGGTGAAAAGGCTTTACTCTAAATCAGAATCTAACAGTAATGATATACTACAAATGTACTAAAATTTAACCTTGCTCCCAATAACAATTGACAGTCATACAAACGTTGAAGCAAGCTTTAGTCAATACGACCGGTATAAACGTTGGCACAACGATTATATAAGCCGTAAAGATACAACAGTCACTGACCTGCTCAATATAACTAAATGAGTCAGCTGACATGGAACAAACCGCATAACACAAAACTAAATTACATAAGAAAGCATTTGTAAACAATACATATATACGATATGGAGTTCAAAACACAAAAGAGATTAATAATAACAGAAGCAACACTCATAATTCAATGCAAAGCTGAAATAAACGCAGTGGCTATATATTCTAGTTATAAATAAAATAGCCATCACACAGATGACGTATATAATCTGTCGATGAAAATTCATATTCCAGAAGAAATATCTACAGATTAATGTTAGATTATCGAATCATACAGTCCCAAACAAAATGTAAAGAACATAGAGGAAATTATTAAAAATACGCGTTAAAAAGGATAAAATAAGATAAAATTACACTGGTGTCTTTATGTCTAACAGAAAATCTGTTTACCATTTCTGCGTGTGTATATGTGTGTGTGTGTAAGATTGAGTAGGTGAGTGAGTGAGTGAATGAGTGAGTGAGTGAGTGAGTGATTGAGTGAGTGAGTGAGTGAGTGGGTGACAAAAAGAAAGTGGGAAGATGTCTGTATGCGTGTGCGTGAGTGTGTGTGTGTGTGTGAATATGACCATATGGATTTGTCTATCTGTCCTGCTTGTTTATTACTGTGTTTGAATAAGTCATAATCT
>NC_068989.1:52829868-52839961 GCF_001194135.2 Octopus bimaculoides
ATATATATATATATATATATAAATGTGGACGCCCAAAGTGTGGAATATGCCCCAACCTACTGGAAGGCTCGGAATTCCTATTCAAATAAGGAGAGGGGTTCACAATTAAAACCAACCTCACTAGTGCTTCCGAGAATCAAATTTATGTTATAACTTGCTCAGGTTGGGGATATAACCATATAGGACGGACATGTATGACACTGAGAGGGAGAACTACACTACCTAAGGATCAAATCCGTTTCCCGCAATACAAACAAATTCCTTTGAGTGAACAAATAGACTGATATGCAGGTAAGATTCAACCAAACTTTATAGTTTTCCCCATCTACCAGAGCAAAAACACAATTTCCACATAGGAACGTTTAAATAAGGAAAATTTGTTCATCGAAAAATACAGAACAAGTTTAAATATTAACGCATAACCAACTTTGATCTCAGTATGTTTTGATTCATGATCACATACCCATCACTGTAATTATTTCTTCTCACTACTTTGGCTTTTGAATTTTTGTGCATATTTATCCCCTCCCCGAAAAATGAAAACTTACTTCCCCTGCCCCAATAATTACGATCACCAATTACTTCTCCTTTGATATTTCTAGTTATTGAATCATTTATTCATAAACTTCTGCACATTCAACATGAAGTTACAGTAATTTCAATATCATGATTAGGAACAGCGAAACCGGTCGACAAACACGATATAAGATAAATTATAATTATGTAAAGTCATATATATACGACTGGCTTCTTTCAGTTTCCGTCTACGAAATCCACTCACAAGGCTTTGGTCGGCCCGAGTCTATAGTAGAAGACAGTTGGTCAAGGTACCATGCACTGGGACTGAACCCGGAACCATGCGGTTGGAAAACCAGCTTCTTATCACACAGCCTACGCTTATATACATACATACATATACACAAACACACACACACACACACACACACACACACATATATATATATATACATATATATATATATACATATATACACACACACATATATATGTGTGTGTGTGTGTGAGAGAGAGAGAGAGTGTATTCTTTTATTCTTTTGTTTGTTTCAGTCATTTGATTGTGGCCAAGCTGCAGCACTGTCGACTCCACGACACATTCTGTGTTAGCGTAGTACTTAGTCTATCGGTCTTTTCACCGAACCACTAAGTTTCGGGAACATAAACACACCAACATCGGTACCCAAGTGATAGCGAACGGACAAAAACTGACACACATATAATGTATGTACGTATGTATGTATGTATGTATGTATGTACTACGTACGTACGTATGTCTGCCGTCTATAGACAATAGAAAGGAAAACATATAATACGAAACTGCTATAAAACATATTCCGTGTGGAGTGAGAATCGGTGCATTTGGGCAAAAATTATCTTTACTCTGAATTATCTCCCTGTATATTTATAACTACTTTCCTTGTCCTATCTTACGAGTAACAGGAGTTAAATACCAGACGATGAGGTTTGATAATCGCCTAAAGACTATTGAAAGGCGGTGTGCCTGCATGACTGTAGTTCGGTGACCACTAATTAATTGAAAGAATGAAATTAATGAGGCAATTTTTTTTATTTAACTGACACCATATGATAGAGGACTTGCAAACATAGAATCAACGTGTCACGCTGTTCTCAAATCCACGTAACCCAATCCCTGAAATAATGTAATACTTGAATCACACGTGATCCATATCAACTAGGCGCCATAGATTATATATCTGATCTCTGTAAGCATTGATGGTACACTGTCTTCCATTAATGCGACGGGTTTGAGCTCAATAACTGTTGCGTTTGGGATAACGGTTTACTCTGTTTTGCTTCAAGAATCTTTTGTATTATGAGAATTAAACAAGAGGACCTTATGTGGTCTCTCGAATAAGGATTCAAAATCCTCCACAAGGGAAATCCAACTATACGGAAAAGAGGAAAGGACATTTTGAATTATCCGATATCTGCTCCATAAACTGCCTGTACAACAGAAAAGACGATGGTTGTCCCAAATCTAATGCATTTCGTCAAAAGTTGGCTTGTTTGAGGAAGACCTTAAGTTAAACAACAAACACAACAACTTTATTACAAATTTCACCAGCATCACCGTAGTACCACGTTCAGTGATTTAGTCATAACGAAGTTCAATAACAATTTTAAGTTTACCGCCATGCAAAGAAGTGTTCTATCATTGAAAGTCTTCGTTCAACGTTAATTTCAATACTTCCGATGTTGTACACAAAAGAAAATCACACCAAAGCTATATGAGCGACAAAATTTTAGTGTTATCCATACAGTTCAGATAAATACATCGAATTTCATAAAGAATTTTAGATAGGAAATATGACGTGATGGTATTGGTCTTAAAATTAGATGGCCCAAACACATAAGCAATATGGAGCTATGGCAAAGAATAAATCAAGTTTCGATTAGGGAGCAAATATTTAAGAAAAAGTGGAAGTGGATTGGTAGCACAATTAGAAAAGACACACCAAATGTAGCGAAAAGTGCTTTACACTGGAATCCGGATGGATATAGAAAGAAGGGTAGGTCTAAAAACTCGTGGCGTAGATCAACACAAAAGGAACTAGAGAAAGGGGGACATTCATGGCAGAGTATAAGTACAGAAGCGAAAAATTATGCGACATGGAATTCAATTATAAGTGGCCTACACTCCACATTGCAGGGTTAAAGGCAAGAAATGAAAAATTGGTCTTCACTAAACATGATCAGATAAAATATGTTGAGAATGTACAGTATTATCTCTATAGTAGGACAGGAGTTTGTAGACTTTCTTGACACTGGTGTTGCACTTCTTAGGAATACAATTCTGTTGAGACACATTGAGTTTTGTTAACACTACATATTGTTGATTTTCAATGTTATTTTCAAGATTTTATTATTATTATTATTGTAAAAGCTTATCCGTTTTAAAAACACATGAAATTGATGAAATTAAAAATGAAATAAGATATTACGTCATAAATCGCGTGTGTTGATAACAGAGAGTCGTCAGAACTCAGATACACTTCTCAGCCGAATATTCGGAAACATATATTAGATTTTACTTAATTTCGTAACACACTTAAAAATTATCGGCGACGCACTTAAGTGTCATGGCACGTTGATTGGAATCCTCTATAGTTGGGATAGAACATATTTCGAGGTTCCGATTTAATCAGAAACTATCATGTTGATGAATATGACTGAATACATGCATGAGAAAGTATGTATGTATGCATATGTGTCTATATAATATATATGTATAATATATCTATGTAAGCTATACTGTGCAGCAGAATAAATTTGTAGGCGTTATCAACACTTTATATAATAAAAAAAACCGCAAAAACTACCTTCATTTTTACGTACAATATCTTAACTGGCAGCAAAAGATGGATCATTCGAAGTATACTATACTATACTATACTATACTGAGATTTCACCAGCAGCTGAGTACACTTTGTAAATGTCTACGGCGACCCGCTGTTATTAAGGGCTAATATAAATCGCATAGACGGATATATACATGTATAACCTACTCTTCGAAATTAGTTTGATTACTATATAACTAATGTATTAACAAGTGTTTTGTTTCAAAGCTAGCCCCTACCATAAAATCTAAGAATTTAGTGAACATATTCTAGTGAACGGATATGAATATATTACTTTACAAAAGGAATACCTGATGGGCAGACAGAAAGTAATCAACCAGACTAGTTTCAGACTGATCCTCCTCTTTAATTGAACTCGGACACATTTCTTACAAAATCACAGTAACATGAAACTGAAGCAAATCAGCTACATGTATTCATTAGTGAAAGTTCCATATATCTCAACAGTAGGTTAAATTCCCTCCTTCGAGAAATTTGGTGAAAGCAATGTTATTACCCTAAATATCAATAAATCTTTTACCCAGCGATTTAATGGGAATCTCCTGTCAAAAGATACATTTCTCATTACTTGGATCAATTAATTTCCTGTCAGATCCCGATAATGTGGTCTGTACAAACAGAGCTCTCACTGTCCCTAATTTTATCAATCCTGATGTTCCCTTGATCTTAGGTTTGTACTACATCAAAGATCTGCTAAAGATCACGTCCAGTAATGCATACTCTTGCTCGTCATCATTGTTTCCTAAAATTTTCTAGTCAAGTGTTACCAACACATGATACTTTGCGCCAAAGTTTCACTGGCTCCATGAAGAGAAACACCAGAAATATACCCCAATGGGTCCAGGACAATTTTGTATTCCTCAATGACCAAAAACTCAACTGCTGCTTATATCAATTAAGCATCATCATACCTAACATCTTTGAACGTAAGCACCATTCATCTAGAGCCCTAGCAACGGATCCATATACTAGGCCTAACAATCACTGATGGTTTATCTTTTAAGGTGACTGAGAAACCTTAGAATAGCTAGAACTATATAGCAAATACTGGCTCTTCTCTTCAGAGCCAGAAAAAACATCATCCTCACCTGTTACTAATACTTTGCAAAGGACAGGCAAGATCCACAATTGAACATGGCTCCCATACCAAGTAGGATGAATATCCTAGACCACATCTAGAGAAAGATAGTTTGATCAATTGGTATAAAGTCATTCGCAGTCTTGCTCCGATCTCTCTCATCCAGAGATGCTATCTTACTCTCTGGGTTTTCTACTGACATTACAATGGATTTTGTTTCTCAAAGCAAGCTGCCTTCGTAACAGCTCCACGCAATTACACTCGACTCATGAACTTTTCTGCTCCGTATATCCAGCACGACATGCTTGCACTAACTATAATGTCTATTCCTTCCTCGTCCGAACGTTGCCTCCTCGTTGATATTTTCTCCTTACTCGTCTTTCCTGATGTCCTTCAACTGTAATAAGTTAAGCAGAATATTAAAGCCATCAATCGTAACGGTTACAGAGTATCTATTATGTCCGTGAACACTTTCTCTTTGTTCAGACCCAGCAAATATATATATACATGTGTGTGTACTTGTGTTAGCACGTGTGTTTGCAAGTGTGTGCTACTGTGTGTATGTGTGTCGTGGGTGTACTTCAAACATGAATGTAATATACAAACTTTAAAAGTAAAACTCGGAAGTTTCAGACTTTAATTTCAGACTTTAATTGTTACATGAGACACACAATTATGACACTTCCTTGTTGGTTTCCCATACGATTACAACAAAGAGCTTTCATTATTAATTATAATATAATACAGGAAATGTAATTAGACAGAACAACAGTTGATAACTCTACATGTAGAATATATTATATTTAGATAAAAAATTATACAAAATACTTTATAATTCCACAATAAGAATGAGTTTATACAGAATTCCACAGAAAAAGAACTAGTACATCGGTTTGTTGCACAGATACATCACATGTAAAATAAATTATGAAATCTTCCAGGAAGTATCACTATATAATTTTTCAATCTGGTATTGATTTTATCAGATGCAACAGTATTCCTATGATGCTCTGCAACCAACTGCAAATCACGCGAATAACATGCGATTACTGGCATCACTTTATTCTGGTGATGGAATTGTGAATGTATAGAAACTTTAATGGACCAATGGGTTTAGGAATGCTATTGTTCCAAATGAAATGTGATGAACCAATAAGTAAATATTGGTCTCAAACTTTGGCACAAGGCTAGCAGTTTTGAGGTTGGGGATAAGACGATCAAATTGACCCCAGTGTTCAGATGATATTTAACTTATCAATGCCGAAACGATGAAAGGCAAAGTCGACCCCGGTGGCATTTCTACTCATAGCATAATGTCGGAAGAAATGCCGCTAAGCATTTTGCCCAGCGTACTAACGATTCTGCTAGCCCACCACTTTAAGTTAATATGAAAATTTTGATTTCAAATTTTGGCACAAGGCCAAAATATTCGAAGGAGTTAAGTCGATGACATCGACTCCAGCGCTGGACTGGCACTTATCGCAGCGACTCCGAAAGGAGGAAAGGTGGTGTCGACTTTGGCAGAACTTGAACTTAGAACGTAAAGACGGATTAAATGCTATCAAAGTATTTTATCCGACGTGTTATCGCTCGCCGCTTTAAGCCAATGAGTAAACATTAAACACAAAGGTCTTAACAAAATGAAGAAATGCAGATCAAACTTGAACGTAGTCCTGTGACTTTATTATCAGTTGATTAAAAGAAGAGTTATTCCTTATGTATTTAAATATTATCTTTTGCCGAAATTTCTAGGTAAACGTTGTAAACATCGGCGACAAAACCGAAAATCCGGCGATTCACGTCTGAAGTCGTCTGCGATATTTGACCTGCGCTAAGTTACGAACACTCTCTGTCTTTGTCACCATCGCACATTCAGTGAACCAGTGACTGGCCGATTGTAAATGCGTTACTAACGACGCTATTGTTCACCAGGGGCCAGCCACATAAACAGAAAAATCAATAAGTCATTTTAGTAGTAGTGATACAGAAAGCAGAAGGTTGTGAGTACACGTTGTGTTGAGATGAGAAGTTAGTATTTACTAATAGTTGCGTGGCCTTGTGGGTGTACACTGATCTATGTGCGTGTGTGCGCGAGTTTGCGTCTTTATGCGTGGTTTTTCCATGCATATTCTACAGAAGAGTGTGTGTGTGTGTGTGTGTGTGTGTGTGTGTGTGTGTGTGTGTGTGTGTGTGTGTGTGTGTGTGTGTGTGTGTAAAGTTTAATATTTATTTAATTTATAAGTTTATATTTACATCAGCGCTTATTAATTTTAAGGAAGCGTAATGGCCCAGTGATTAGGGCAGCGGACTCGCGGTCAAACGATCGCGGTTTCGATTCCCAGACCGGGCGTTGTGAGTGTTTACTGAGCGAAAACACCTAAAGCTCCACGTCACACTGTCACGCAGAATATCCCCGAGAACTACGTTAAGGGTACACGTGTCTGTCGAGTGCTCAACCACTTGCACGTTAATTTCACGAGCAGGCTGTTCCGTTGATCGGATCAAGTGGAACCCTCGACGTCTAAGCGACTTAGTGCCAACATATTAATTCTAATAACGCTTTGACTGACATATGCCATAGTGTTTTACTTACGGCCTTCTACGTTGCTATTTCGAATTATGTCACAGTTTGCCTTTCATCCTTTCAAGATCGCAGGATCGATGGAAAAAATGCCAATCAATTACTAGTATTAGATTAATTTCCTGTTCTTTCACTTCAATATATATATAGCCACGTATGTACATTAGTGCTACTACGATTTACAGTAGTGCTTGTGATGCGTTCGGTTTCAATTCATGTTTGGTCCTTTATATTTCAATGTTTCCTTCATACCTTTTCTTTATCGTAGTTGAAACCTCTCCCAAGCCATATCTTTATCTCATTCTTCAGAACGTAGCACAAACGAAACCGAAGACATAAGACTTCACTTGTTTATTGTTATTTTTATTATTCCATCGGGCCACTAAAAACTTGATTTCAGGCTGCCTGGGTTTGTCTGTACTACATTTATAAGATTAACCATGTTAATTTTCCTAGAGGCCTCGTTTTTAATTGCAGTAAATCTGGCAATGAGGCCGGTAGTGAAAGTCAAAGCTGTATAGTTTTTAGTACCATAATGTGAGAAAAACATCGAGAGAAATGGAAACTGTCTTCTTTAACATGTATTTTCTTCAAAGGGGGAGATACTTATGATAGATATTGATACACCAGTCACAAGCCAAATCATAAAATGATAACTAATTCAATCTTCTATTTGATTACTTATCGGAAGAGAATTGACTATAAACAGTTAAACAAAAGGGAATTGAGCTGGATACAATATTTTATTTTATTGTCTTAACTTATTTTTAATGCTGAATTCATTCGGCCACTGCCTACGGGCTTAGCGTAGTGTATAAAGGCGCTGTTAATGCAGTCTAGTTGCCTACAGGTTCTGAGTTCAATCCCAGGCAAGGCATTAATGTGAATCACAAGACACCTGAAGAAGGGTGGAATGTACAACAGCCGAAATATAGTGAAAGCGGCAATGTCTAACAAATGTATGGAACAATGAATAGAAACCATTAATTGAAAAAAGCTGCTAGTAAATTTGCGTGTAGAATACGTAACTGCTGTGGTAGCTCTGCATTACAGCTAAACTTGAAGGTAATCAATCCTGTTTTCCATGCTAAGATATATATTGAACATTATTGCTGTGTATAAGATAAAGTACGGTTACCTCCGCCTTGTTGAGGACTATACTTTACATTCCGATTTGCAGTGGTTAATATTATGATGTATAGTGTAACAGTCTGAACATATTCTACTCTCTTCACTGCCTAATGCCCAGTCTTATATTTAGTTTAGCATAAATGTCTACGTGATGTATGCATAAAGTGTCAATTTTGTGTGTCAAACTTAACCTATCATCCGATCTAACTTGTGGCTTTAGATCTCCATAACGAAATCTCATCTGTTAAAATTATTTAGATGGCTAGAAACTGGCGGGTGTGATACCTCTTGTTGTGTCGACGCCCTCAGGCGAAGAAGTAGGATCTCCCAAGACATATAAATAGAGGCATTCTGGCCGTGGTAGGAGTGTTGAGTAGCAGTCGAGTAGCTGTTGTATAGCGGTTGAGTAGAGATCATCCAAAGGTGCTAGATAGCAGTAGCTTGAGACATAACATCTCTTTACCACATATATATATATATGATGTATGTATTTATGTATGTATATATCTCTTAATAATACTAAAACTCTAGAAGATGATCCATAATCTGTAGAAGTGAGAAAAACATCGCAGTTGTGCGTGTAGCTGTGAGGGGAAATCGTCGAATCCCCATCCGTGAGTTATCAGAGAATGTGCAGATTAGTTACGCTTCAGTTCAGTCCATTATCACAGAAGATTTGGGTATGAGACAAGTGTCTGCCAAGTTTGTGCCAAAATTGTTTTCAGCTGATTAAAAAGACACTAATGTTTCAGTTGCTCAAGATCTCCTTGAATGTGTCAAGAATGATGAAATCTTTTTGAAAACTTTGCGTAGGCCTCTGAGCAGGTATCGCCAACCTTTTGGCAAAATTTCATGCAGCTTCTCTGCTCAACTTCCTCTGTCATGGTCAATGTGACGATCACACGCTACATACCTTCCTTTCAAGCACTATTCTAAACAACACAAGAAAGCTAGAAGGGTAAAACTTAGTGCGCGTGCGCACATCAGAGGTTAAGGTCAATCTGTGCCTATCGGCTTTATTCGGCTTTTGCTTCGTTAGTACGGCAACAGTCCGGATATTTATTGATCAGACCTCGTATATATATATCAACGTGTGTGTATGTGTGTGTGTGTGTGTGTGTATGTGTGTGTGCGTACATATAAGTGTATGTGTACGCAAACACATACAGAATATATATGAACAGAGACAGACAGACAGACAGACAGACGGACAGACAGAGAGGGGGATAGAAAGAAAGAAAGAAAGAAAGAAAGAAAGAAAGAAAGAAAGAAAGGCAATTCAAAAAGTTTTTAGACCCCACCCCTTATTTAACCGTTCTCTCTGTGCAAACACTGATGCTTCGGACTTATTAAAGTATCATTGTTTTTTGGGGGTTTTTTTTTACATATCAGATAACAGTTTATTGTTTGAAATATCTATTCATGCAATGAACTCCAAGTGAAAAAGAGTAGTCTTATTTTTAAAGAGGGTGCATTGCGGGTCAAAGTGAGGGTTGTCCTAAGCCAGCGTAAGATTGTACAAAACCATGGGATTTCGCTTGCACCAGTTAACAGTGTCGTTGTACAATTCGCCAACAAATAAGAAGAAATCAACAGCAGTCCGCTCAGGTTGAGCCGGGCCTTCTGCCAGGCGTCTTCGGGCTGTGAAGCGGATTTTTTTTAATAATTCCCGTTGTTGCAATAAAATAATCCCGGTTGATGTTGCAGAGCTATTTCTGTGTGATATCTCCACCATCTTAACTTGGCTACTACATTAGAGCAGCTAGAAGGCTACCTCTTCATTGACCAGCAAATATCCAAAAACGAAAGGAGAAATAATCTTTGAAATCATGATGGTGTCTATTTTTGAAACTTTTAGTGGTATATATATATGTATATATATATATATATATATATATATATATA
>NC_068989.1:52840120-52844098 GCF_001194135.2 Octopus bimaculoides
AGCATTGTACTGAATTCTTACCGTAACATTAATTTTACGTTTCAAAAATGAGTGATGACTTGTTTATCGAGTAATCATTAAGAGTTTGGAACTGACAATATTTCATTATTCTATTTTAATTCTACCAATGTTCGTGATATTGGACTGGGCACGAATCCAATTTTAGCAATCTAACATCTTATGCTGATGTTGATTTAAGAAGCTTACGTAGACGAAACATAGGACAAGGTCGGTTAAATCAATCTCAATATATACTATTTACCCATAATGCTTGTTGGATATTAAGTAACATAGCATTCAAAACTCAGGCAAAGGTTCGGAAAGCGCTATCGTGGAAGGAAGTGTATAGAGTAGAAGATCAAGAAGAGTATAGATTAGCAGATCAAAATACAAATATATATACTTACATAGATATATGCATATTTAGACAGACAGACAGACAGACAGATAGATAAACAGACAGACAGACAAGCAGACAGGCAGGCAGACAAACAGTCAGACAGACAGACATACAGACAGACAGACAGACAGATAGATAGATAGATAGATAGATAGATAGATAGATAGATAGATAGACAGATAGATAGATAGATAGATAGATAGATAGACAGATAGATAGATAGATAGATAGATAGATAGATAGATAGATAGATAGATAGATAGATAGATAGATAGATAGATAGATAGATAGATAGATAGGGCAACTTAGTGAAGCGTGAAAAGCTACGATCTGGAGCGGTGTGAAAGACTTTGAGCTTGGCTGAATTACACATGCTGAAGGGAAAAGGAAATTTTGTAAAAATGAGATAAATATCAATAGCGTTGACAGTCACTCATGAGTTCACCTGAACCATCACTCGAGCTTGGTGAATCTTCATGTCAGTAGTGGAGACTGAAGGGCATCCTGTACTCTCTTCGTACTTCAAGCTTGTCCGGCTGTTTTTGAGCGAGAATATTTGGGTGGGGACGGGCTTCGCTAGTTCAAATCACGTGAATAGATTCACAAATCAGTCAAGGAACATTTCTATTTTTTTCCTACCTTTCTCTACCTTTTTTCTACTTGAGGCCAGATTAACAACTTGTAAGTTTTCACAACGTAGAGACGTCAATTTGTGTGGGGAAGAAGGGAAAATGTTCCCCGTAGCAAAATAACCGATCTAGTAGCATTAGGCTACGTATCTGTTGGTGTGTTACCTATGCTAATGCATGGTACATTTACAGTTATGTAGTTCTGAAAGGTGGTGGTATGAAGGAAAAATGATCTGACTATGAACAATTGTGTATGGGCCAAGGGTTTGAAATTCAGATCGGTGTAATCAAATCTGGCAAGAAACTACTACAAATAAGGCTGGTAAAAATTGTATAACATTCATTGCCTAGAACAGCAGATCTACTTGAAGAAAAAATAGGTTCTTACGAACGATAAAAACTTTGCTATTTTGTGGATATTTGCACGGGTGTGAAAATTTTTCACTCATACAGATTAAGAAGACATCAGGTATAGTCAACTCATGTGATGTGACTTGAGACACAAGTATGTTTCCTATGAAGACAGCATCGACGCTGGTCAGATTCAAAAGAATGACAGGTTTGAACCACTTCTTAAAGAATGTTAGGATTTTGGGTGGATGTAGTCGATTAGTGTCTCTTCGAACAACGTTATGGTATTCAGTCAAAAGGACAATTATTAATAGTTAAGTTAATGTTCACTATGGTAAACATTAAAAATCTAATGAGAAATGTGTACAGTGTGACGAAAAAAATACATTAGCACAATGACTAACATTACTTTAATCATTTCCATAAGTATGGTGAGACAAGACTGTGTTGTTTCGGATGTTGTTTCGGATATTAGACGTCGAAAGGGAAACATTTTTCCTATACTGGGAGAACTTAGTTGTAGCCATGTTATTTCAGACGCAATTCATTTATTATTATTATTATAATAATTATTATTATTATTATTATTATTATTATTATTATTATTATTATTATTATTATTATTATTATCATCATTATTATTCGGTTCAAAATTTACTCGCGATTGACTTTCCAATTGATTATTGTGACGATCGATAAAATATGAACAGATGTGTATAGGGTCAGTTTGATCGATTACACTTTCTCTTCTGAAAATTTGCATCAATGCATCAATATGTAAGAAATACATATTTTTGCTATCTTTATTGAGTTGTTTACTGCAATATCAATATTGCGGCCCTAAATTAGGTTCCTTTAGCTTATTATTCAACAGCTCTTCCTTGATTGTCTATGAAGAACGATTAATTGATTTATCAATGTCAATGCTAGTCTCCTCTCAAAGCGGTCTGCAATTATCTGCGATGTCAAAAGTACAAACACTAATAAAAAAAAAAACTTTCAATTTTTGAGAGACAATTTGAATTTTAATTCGAATCGGATAATAACTTACTTCTGCTTGATTCAAACATTCTTTATGAAGAACATAATCAATGTAAAAATATTCAAATTTAAATCATTGTCTGTAATGGAATGATAATTTTAAACAGCGCCCCAGCAATAGTCACAGACAGATACACACAAAATAAACAAAGTATCTAATAAAGAAAAAGAATGAAAAAGAAAGAAATGAACATTATTTCAATGATACATCGATAAAGCAATAAATAGGTGAAATAATTGAAAATTTCAAGCGTTTCTCGTAATATGTACAATTTATAAATCAGAATTGTCTACAAGGATATTATTGGAAAAAATTTCTCATGATTTAAATTGATTTTAAAGCTGACTCGTTGAAAATAACTCTTTTTCTTCGTTTCTTTTTATTTCCTCTTTCTTTTTTGTCGTTTCTTTTTCATTCTAGACTATTTACCGTATATAAAAGAGATTAAAACTCGGCTCTATATCGTAACCTTTATTATATGTTGAAAATGAATATTTTAATGAAAGCTATCCAATTGCAGCTAACTGTGTAGGACAAATGGCGTGACAGTACGGAAGCACAAAAGGGAAGAATTGAGAATATTAGAATAGAATTATAAAACTAACAAGAAAAGGAATAAATGAATAAAATTGATATTACTCTGAAACACTAAAATAATGACAAAATGTCCTACGGTAAATGTTTTCTGGCACGAATATGATAATCCATTAGTTTTTCTAACGAGATGATTCAATGGATTTCATTTTTGTGTGAGCCATTTGAAAGCAATTCATTTTAATGTATTCTATTACGAGAGACATAGATTATCTCCACCGTTTTCAGGAAATGATTTTATAGTAACCGGTTCGAATCAACTGCAAAGTTTAATTTTTATAGATTGATTCTATACGATGCTTTGCTCTCCTTTTGTTACTGCCGTCGTTGTTCTTGTTATTGTTGTTTAATCCCTATACTGTTCTGAAAAAGTAGAACTATAATCAAAGTATTGCAGCTAGGGTCTTCAAGTATCTTTTCACACTTCAGGTAGTGGACTACATCATACAATGTATACTTCCTTTGTAAAAGTCGCAGTAGCACGCAATTTGATGGATATATCGCTGCTATTTCTCTCAAGTACGCATCGTTAAAATGGTTCTCTCTCTCTCTCTCTCTTTATCTCTTGTTACTCGTCCTTCGCCTCTCACCGTTACTACTACTATCTCTCTCTCGCTCTCTCTCTCTCTCTACCTCTCGTTGCCCACTTTTATCATACTTCCTCCCCTCCTTTTCCCTCTGCTACTCTTTCTCTTCACACAGCCTTGGTCACGTGTTTCCGGCTGCTATTTCTTTTCGTTCTTGGAATCACCAAGCTCGCACGTACTTCTTTGCCCCTCCTGTACGTGCTTCACAGAGTTCAAGCATACACACTTCACGTCTGGCTGTACAGCCTTTTTGTTTGTTTATTTCACCGTTTCGTTTTCCTGTCTTGTTTTCCGTCCGCCACTACCCTCGACGAAAACAATTTAATTTGTGTTCGTGGGAAGAACCATTTTAACGATGCGTACTGCCTTAATTCT
>NC_068989.1:52844573-52850091 GCF_001194135.2 Octopus bimaculoides
TGTGTGTGTGTGTGTGTGTGTGTGTGTGTGTGTGTGTGTCTGTGTGTATTCATGAAATAAATCTAAAACGTGTCACTGTTTGGATGTCAATCTCACTGGTAACCGATATACGTATATCCACGTATTTATAGAAGTTGTACTAATACCAACAAGAGGGTATTATCATGTAAACAACAACTCCAGCTGATCAACATTCCAAAGGTTTAAAAAAGTATTAAATTTGCAATATGAAGGTCAAGATGAAACAAACTGTATAGATAGATCAGGAGATTTCGAATGTATATGGTTTTAATTAAAAGTTACACTTAAAGTCTATTGACGATGAAACCTCTAATACAAATATTTTTATATCATAATAAAATTTAGATGAGCAGATCCGGTTTACTAAAAATCCACCTGATATAAACTTCATTTGGCAATTACTAAAAGGAGAATATTTGCTACTAAATCGAATAATTGAAATTGACGCAGTTTTACTGGCTGCGAAAATGGAAATAACAATATTAACTTCCATCCTTATATAATTTTAATTGCGCTCACGACAAGTATTTTGAATTAGGTGCAGATGATGTGGTATTTTACTGAAGAATTTAGTATAATATGTTTATATTAAGGTGTCATACTTATAAATTATAAATTAAGTTTAGCTGCTACTAATCAAATAATGAAAATAGCAGTATGTGGGAAAATGAAACTATAAAGTAAAATAGAAAAAGTTAATAATTTTCTAAAGACATTATCAAATATGTCTTATGTATTTCGACTTCAATGGTGTTTCAAAACAATTTTCCATTTAAATTTATATCTATTTTAACACTACTCCTCTACATATTTCAATCAAATTTGTTTTCTGAACTTTCATATTTGGCCTATTTGCCACTGAATAACATTCAATACAATAGGTTGTTTTATTGATTTTTTTTCGATTATAAATTTTTAATTTGGCGTTATTATTTTACGCTTGACGTTACCCTGTTGCTTGTTTATTTGTTTTTGTTTATTACAATATATAACTCATGGGTTAAGGTAACGAGATGGCAGAAGAGTGAAAATACTTAATGGCATTTCTTCCGGCTCAGTACGTACTGAGTCCAAATGCTACCGAGGTCGATTTTGCTTTTCACCGTTTCGGGGTCGAGGAAATAAGTGACAGTTGAGCGGTGGGCTCGTTGTAATCGACTTCCCACTACTCGCAGAATTGCTGGCCTTGTGCCAAACTTCCTACAGAATATGTAATTCGTGGATATAAACATATAGAACTACGCTGAATGGAAAAGGCATTCAAAGAAATTGCATGCTGCAGTGGATTACGTAAGGAACAAATTAATAAGTTCAATTCAATTGTAAAGCGTTTGATTCCTTTACTCAACTGTGTTCTTGTCGTTAATGGAACGGTAAATTCTTAACAGACTATGTCTTACTGAGTTTTCTTGAAGATTATATTTAGAGCAATGGTATTGGGTCATCCCATAAATAATGCAGTTTTTTTCAATTCCATAAACTAAAAGTCGGAGGGGGCGGGATAATCTACTTGCTATAAAACATAGTAATTTTACCTTGCCCTTATTCTTAGTGTAGGTTTTGCAGAGTGTAGTTCGATTTTAACAGTTATTTTATCAAAGCTATAATGGAAGAGACAAAGGTGCATAATCAGCATATTTTGCTTTATGAGTTCAATAAAGGCAACAACGCAACGGAAAGTGCGAGGAATATTAATGCACTTTATGAGGATCGGACAATAAGCGTAAGCCAGTGTCAACGGTGATTCTAGTAATTCTGAGCCGGAAATTACAGCCTAGAAGACGAACCGCGTCCTAGAATATCTACAGAGCTCCATGAGGACATCCTGCAAAACCTGGTGGAACGAAATCCCATAGTAACTGTTGAGGAACTAGCAGAGAAGCTTGGATTTGATCATTCAAGCCGCGTGCCATCGGAAAAGTCAGCAAATTGGGTCAATGGCTTCCTCACATACGAGTCTAATCATGCGCAAAGAGTGTATGTGTACTCTTCTTTGCTGTCACGTCTTCCGAATGAACCGTGTTTTGAACCAAATAGTGACTGATGACGAGAAATAGGTTCTCCATAAAAATGTCAAGCACCGAAGACAGTATATAGGGAAAGGATAATCACCAGCACTTCAGGCTAAAGAAGGTCTTCATCCACGTAAGGTGTTGTTACCTGTTTGGTGGAGTATGAAAGGTTTAGTCCACGTAGAAATTTTAAACTCAAACCAAATGATAACAAAGGAGAGCTACTGCGAACAACTTGAGCGGCTTAAGTCAGTGCTAGAAAGAAAACGACCATCTTCGGTTTCAAGACGAAAGGCGTTCTTTCATCGGAATAATGCTCGCCATATACCGCGAGGATGACATCCCAAAGGCTGGAGCAGTTTGAATAGGAAATGTTGCCCCACCCACCATGTTCGCCGAATATTGCACCATCTGATTATCACTTATTTCATAGTCTTTAAAATCATTTGGACGGAAATCATATGAATTCTGTAGACGGTCAGAACAGTACTGGAGGAGTATTTTTAGTTACGGAGGATTAAATTTTGGAAGAGGAGCCTTGCAAGTCCAGATAGATGGAAGTGATTTGTAGAAAATGAAGGAGAGTATATTTTAGACCTAAAAACAACTTTATCTTAATTTTGAAAAGTGAAAGAAGTATAAAAAAAAATCGCATTATGCATGGGATGATACAATATACGTCGAAAATTCAAACACATTGTAATAAGTAACCATAGTATTTGATCGAAGACCAAGCTGGAAGATGGATCATCAAACCGGTGAATAATGTACATAATTCCTCATCTCTTAAATATAGAATTGTATACCTTATTCTTTAAATTACATCTGATGATAGTTTCTGAAAACACATTTACAGGTGTGAACACATGATAAGCAGTCTCCCTCTTTGTATTCAGGAGTCGATGTCTTGAATACAAGATTTGAAAAAGCTCCTCTGTAGAGAAACTAAGTGAAACTAACATCATTGGTTTTTCATTGAAGCACTTGATATAACCGGGAAACTTGGATGGTAACATCCTATTAAGAGGATTTGATATACATTATATATTTATATATATATATATATATATCGTAAATTTTATTTGTTCATTGTATAGGCACGACACAGAAGTGCTCACATAAAAGACCCGAGACGCAAAGGTATAAAAAAAATGTTACGGAGAACGTAGCATGAAATGTGAAATCCTGAATAAGATACTCTCTGATGAAGGAGGTAGTACCCAATTTTCGAAATGAAAACACCCTTAAAATCTATGGATTACTATACCCCTGAAACGGCCGTAAGAGGATTACCATCAACATTACTTATTCTCTCGGATTATTTACATATGTTTTTGGAAATATTCCTACCTCAACATACGATGATTTTTTTTATTAGCTCTTCGGACGACTTTACTTTATTCATCTTTTTGTAAGGACATACTTGTATTCTTAATAATTTTTACAGCGTCGTTCTAGCCTATTTACACTCATCTATTTATTATGTATTCATGTGTATTCATGAATTTCTAATATGTTTTAATATTTTAACGACTGGTACATTGGTATATTTAAAGACTGGTAAGCATTAATCTATGGCAGAATATATGTATAATTAAATTGTTGAACCTATCTGAAATTGTCCTTAGCATATATATATATATATTCTTTTTTTATTATTTCATTTACTTGCCATGCTAGAGCATCGACGTGTAGGGTTCTAGTTGAAGCACTCGACTCTAGTACTTATTTTATCAGTTTCCTTTGCCGAACCTCTGAGTTATAGGGATGTAAATAAACTGACACCAGTTATCGAGCAGACACAAATACACACACAAATACACACACATATATACACCCACATATATACACACACATACAGTGTTGGGCGTAAGTCCGTTAATCCGTTAATCGTTAATGAACGAAGTTAACGTTTTCGTTAACGATTTAACTTTTAAGTTAACTTTGAAAATCATTATAGGATTAATCAACTTTCGTTGCATTTACTTACCTCAAGTCCGTTAACCCCAAATTTGATAAAAACTGGTAAATATTTAAAAGTTTCTATTGTTTTCATTTTAGTTTAATACTAATATTGAGTTTCATATGAGATTTGTTTACCAATTTCTAGCACTAAAAGCCTTTAAAAACCTAAAAAGGGGCCAAAACTATGAAATCAGCCTTTTCTAAAATTTGAAACTATATAATCAGCATTTTAAAATTCTACAATAATCAGAAAAAAGACTATAGTTCTTGGGTTATAATGCTCTCTGGAAAAAAACCCATTTAAGCGTGATTTCGATGACACATTCGTTGGAAGCATGCAAAATAACCTGCAAAAGAAAAAAAGACCCACGAAACAAAACTCCCTTGGTGGGAAACTTCGAGGTCCCCACCATCCCTCCCACCTTTTTTCCGGATAAAAGTGGGTTGCGGCGGGTCTGGAGGTCAAATATATTGAGTGCACCCGAAATGGCTGTGGAAAAAATTATTCCACAACGAGGTACGAAATATTTACCGAAAGAATAAAATCTTGTACCCACGTTCGAAATTTCTCCAAGACACCTGATGAAGGCTGGAGAGTATATCAGCCGAAACGTTGTGTTAACAACAAACAAGATAAGGACAAATATCCGTCAAATGTAAATAATATAAATAATGAACTTAGGTATAATTGTAGGGTTAATGTACTCATAAATGAGGCGGTATCTCATGATTAATATGCGTACATCTGCAACTAAAACGGTTGAATAATTCTTAATAGATATGGTATTAATATTAAAGTACAAATTAAATGGTTAAGAAGGATATAAGGTTTTATATATAAGTAACAATAGTATATATTATATATAGTTTACCGAAACTTAATATACGCACGTACATCGAGAAAATATAATTAATAGCTTATGACTGTTTAATTAATTTAAGTTAAAGATACAACGTAATAATTTAATATTTGTTTTGACTTTATTAATTTCTTAATTTATTAGTTTGATTTGTTAATATTTATGTTTTCTTCGATTAGATCGTTCATTTCTTATTATTATTGTGCATTAATATCGATGACATAAAATTCAACTATGGTAATTATTAAGCAGTTTTGATTCGTCGTCATTTCGTAGCTTTCGACACTATAACACGCACTCACAAATATATAAGAATAGTAACTGTTTTATTAAAATACACCTGTTGCTAAAACATACATGTCTGAGTCTAAGGTTAACCAACACGTTGGAATGTAGCTCCTTTCTAACAAATTCTCTCCCATGACGAAATACCTGATTTACGACATTCGATATGAAAATTTAAATTAACTAAATTTAATTTAATTCCTCAAATTGAATTAATTGGTTATTGAAACAGCTGTAGGTGTAAAGAATCTGATGCTACACTGATTGCGATTTGTTCAAATAAGTTTATGTCTATAAATTTCTCTACTTTCTTTTTCTCATACATGATATACATGAATGTGTGTGTGTATGTGCGTGAGTGCGTATGTATGTATA
>NC_068989.1:52851810-52854310 GCF_001194135.2 Octopus bimaculoides
GTATCTATATATATATATATATATATATATATACAAGTGCATGCGCATGCCCACACACACACACACACGCACATATATATATATATGCAAATATATCTATACATACCTACTTTCCTGCATGCATATGTACGCATATTAACAAAAGATTTTGGTTTCGATTCCAGAACCAAGCGGTGCGTTGTGTTCTTGTTCAAAACACCTCTTTTCACGTTGGTCCAGTCCTCTCAGCCATAAACGAGTAACCGTGCCAATGATTGATGTTCCCTTTGCAGGGAAGGTCTTGACCTCACGTACTTATACCTTGTAAGTCTGCCGCATCTAGTCAGTTGGGTGGCATCATTGCAAAGACTACAACAATGCGAGGAAGCGCATTGCTACATTCAAATTGATGTATACAGTGGTATATATATATTTAAAGTGGAATGCTTTCAATAAATGAGTTTTGCACAGTCACACACGCAAGGTTTACTCCTGAGAGTCTTCTGCTGATATGAAGGAGGATGGTGGATGAGGTTGCATTGAAAAATGCAAAGTCTAAGGTCGTTTTTCATTGGTCATTGCTGGCTACATGATCGAATTTTTAAATAAGTGTCAGATTGCTGATATCGATTTGATCTAGGAAATTTGCAAAGGGTTGCCCCAGCATTACTGAAGTTTAATGACTATTCACATACACAAATAGGCGCAGAATGCCTGTATGTTAAGAAGATTTCTTTCTAACAACATGGCTTCGGGTTCAGTCCCACGCCGGGACATATTGAGCAAGTGTGTTCTGTAATAGCTTCAGGTCGACCAAAGCCTTGTGAGTGGATTTGATAGACGGAAACTGAAAGAAGCCTACTGTGTGTGTCTGTGTCTGTGTGTGTCTGTGTCTGTATGTGTCTGTGTCTGTGTGTGTCTGTGTCTGTGTGTGTCTGTGTCTGTGTGTGTCTGTGTCTGTGTGTGTCTGTGTCTGTGTGTGTCTGTGTAGTTCATCACGCATGGATGCGTGACGGAATATATCGACAACACAGACACCTTCCTCTCCAGCTAAGCCTTCATCAACATTTTTCAAGCATCACTTGAAAACGAAAGGTGGAGAGCGAAGTGCTATATGCCATCATAGTTGTTGAAAGGTGGATGGAAGTGATGATCACGATTCAAGTGAATAGACCCGCTTTGGACATTTAGCTGTAGATGCGAGTGTCTTACTCGCTTGATTGAATGGAATCGTTAACATGGTGGGTCCTCTTGTCTAATGAGCTTTCGTTTCCAGTATCCTTTGTCAGCGCTTTTAATCGTGTCACACACTTTTCTTTCAGGGCTCAGCGTTTCAGTCTTTGTTGAGCTTCCTGTTTGTCACAAGTCTTTTATTCTAATAGCTACTTTCTTCGAACTACTGCGCTTTGGAACTAACTACCTCCGTCATGTTTAACCTCTAGTCTTTGATATTCAGTCCTTTAAACTTCCTGTCAATCAACATCATATGAATTTGGAGGCCCATGCTTTTTCTTCTTTGTAACTCCTTTGGCTATAATGGCCTCAAGTCTTGTTTGGGACAAGATCATATGGAAATGTTTACCAAGCTGGCAGAATTGTTACCACGCGGAACATAATGTTTAACGGAATTCAAATCCATCGAGGTCTATTTTGCCTTTCAATCCTTTCGACTCCGAAAGGATGAAAGGTGTTGTAGCAATTTCGCCCTCTCCTCCAAATTTCTGGACTTGTGCCAAATTTTGTAACCACCATCATCATCACTGTTATCATGATTACTGTTATTATTATTATTATTATTATTATTATTCAGTAGTTTTATTTTTATAACGTGCTTTCACTTCACTACCGAACGCAGCTCTGTGCGCCTTGGGTATGTGCTGTGGTTTGCTGTGGTTCTCTTATGTTTACTGTATTGAAAGTGTTTTGCGTAGAATGTGTGCAGTACCCAGTAGTGCAATTTTCTGTATGTTATATATATTTGTAAGTCCTGGTGTTTTTGTTATGTATTTGTCTGAATATTTTTTTATTATACCTAAGGCACCTACTATGATAGGAATTGTTTCTGTTTTTAGATTCCACATTCGAGTTATCTCTATTTCCAGGTCTTTGTATTTTGAAAGTTTTTCCATTTCTTTTAGAGAAACGTTGTCATCTGCTGGTATTGATACATCAATTAGAAAGCATTTTTTTTCTTCATGATCTTTGACAACTATATCTGGTCTATTTGCCTTAATTTCTCTATCTGTGTGTATTGGCATATCCCAGAGTATGGTTGCTTTCTCGTTTTCTGTGACCTTTTCTGGCGTGTGTTTATACCATCTTTTTTCTGTTGCTATTCCATAATGTTGGCATAGCTTCCAGTGTATATAGGTCCCAGCTCTGTCGTGTCTGTGAATATATTCCTTCTTAGCCAGGACTGGGCAGCCAGAGATAATATGATTTATTGTTTCTTGTCGATCTCCACATATTCTATTATTATTCAAATGATGCTCTCTCACTAATTCTGCTCGTGATCAGAGGT
>NC_068989.1:52856030-52857068 GCF_001194135.2 Octopus bimaculoides
ATATATATATATATATATATGTATATTTATACATATATATATATATATATATGTATATATGTATATTTATACATATATACATATATATGTGTGTGTATCTGTGTGCATGTATGTATATATATATATACATAGAGAGAGAGAGAGAGAGCGAGAGAGATAGAAAGCGACAGAGAGAGAGAGAGAGAGAGATGGATAGTTATATACATATATATACACACATATATATATGCATACACATATATATGCATATATGTATCTCTCTCTCTATATATATATATACTACAATACAGAAAGCTGCTTATTAATTAGGTAACAACTACTAAAAGTACTAAAAGAAAGGGTTGACCGTCTAGAAATATTTTTATACATTCATGTTCTCAGAAATTTCCTATAAATTCGATTTATGAAGTTTCTTAAATATTTTAACTCCAATTTCTCGCAAATTTAAATTTTCATTGCATTCACTGCAGAGTATTCCATTCCCATTTGCAAAGTCTCTCACTTCCTCTTAAGTTTTCATTCGCTATTTGGAAACCCGACAGTTTATTCTATTAACGTATATGTAACATATTATTTATTATTCTATTAATGTATACGTAATTTATTATTTATTGAATGAAAATTTACCCTAAAACTAACCTTCCCTTTCATATTGTTACGTAGATGCATAAGGACCTTTGTATTTAAATAGTGCCTTGAAACTCAGTTTCTGTGCGTTCTTGAATGGCTTACAAACATCTACGCTGCAATTGTTTTTGTTTCAGCACACGATCTCAGATCAAGTCACTTGCTATGCAAGTACATCTCCGTAATTTTTTTTTTTTAATAATGTGGATCAATGCCAGCAATGACCTTCTCAGGCTCCCCAATATTTTAATCTCTAAACAAAAACAATCGGGGTCAGGGAGCGGGGTTGCAAAAACTTCGTATTTTCTCAAATTTTCTTTTATATAGCATATACATGTTTTTATGGGGAAAAATATTCAAAAATATCGATACATGCATGGCTGATAAAGAAACGAAGATGGTTGTCTTTGG
>NC_068989.1:52857991-52859314 GCF_001194135.2 Octopus bimaculoides
TATATATATATATATATATATATATATATATATATATATATATATATTTGTAGCTATATGTATACTATACCTGTATAGATGTTTTATGTCAGTATATTTGTAGGCACTTATATGTGATCTTATTTGTATATGTACACATGTGTGTATGTACGTGTACATGTATATTTATATATGTGTATGTATGTCTCTATGTGCGTATGCATTCATGTATGCATGAGTGTATGTTTGTATTTATTCCAATATATGCATATATGCATGTATGGTTACATTTACCTATTCTGTTTGCTTGCATGTGCTTGTATGTGTATGTATATTTGTGTTCGTAAGCATCAAAATAGTGAAAATGTATATATAAGCAGATATGAATATGCATGTTTTATGTATGTTTACATATACGCATATATAAATCTATGTGCAACTGTGTATTATGAGTCTGCTTGTATGTGCCTACACATGTGTTTGTATATATCTTTGTATGTACATGTATAAGTGTGTGTGCGCGCGCGCGTGTGTATGTGTGTGTGTGTGTGCGTGTGTGTGTACGTATGCTTTAGTGAATCTTGGCATCATTAAAGGAAGGGATCTGAAAGAGGTTCTTAATGCTTTATGCTGTTGGGTTGCCGATGAAAACTACATGAAATTCCATGCTGGAAATCTTCAAACACGGCACAACTGTGCAGCGGACTGGAAGGAATCCAGTGAGCATTCACGATAAATATTGCATCTATTGAACAGCTTAACAATTGAGAGAAACAAAATACTTTACAGCTATATTTCTTATATCAAATATGGGCGAGATATGCAATAATTTACATGGAGAGGACACCATAAATACAAACCAAAGCTAAATCCGTACTGAATGTCAGTTTCTAGCATTAAATATATAGCCATATTATCCCCAGGTATAAAATTAGATCCTGCAACAGCATGAAGTTCAAAATAATAGCTTCATGTATATATATATATTTATATATATATATATATATATATGTATATACTGACATCCCCAAATACAAATACTGCATGGAATTGATGTAGGATCATTGAAGTAACATGTTCAAAACGTACAGTGCTGCAATTTTTTTCCCAAATGACCCAACACTAACTCAAGAATTGAAGAGGTAATTATAATATTAAACTTTCGCATATAGATGCGTACAATAAAGAACACTTGTTTGCATACTTAAGAACCGTAACTCTCAAAACCCAAACCGCTTAAATCGTTAGAGGTGGCAAAAGTTAGATGACGTCTTTGTAAACATGTATATATATACACATACACACACATATATATACATATATATATATATATATATATATATA
>NC_068989.1:52859817-52867429 GCF_001194135.2 Octopus bimaculoides
GGTATATTAATGGTATATTTTCCCGGAAGTGTGAATATTCGCTTAGTAAACGTCAGTGTCTTTTCAGTATATACATACATGCATTAGTGCAGATAGATAGATAGATAGATAGATAGATAGATAGATAGATAGATAGATAGATAGATAGATAGATAGATAGATAGATACATATATACATACGCGCATACGTACATACATACATACATACATACATACATACATACATACATACATACATACATACATACATACATACATACATATATAAGTTAACGGATTTGACAGAAATTTTCGCTTACTACAGGAAGCTTATCATTTGAAACAAAAACTACCAAAACAATCTACGTTGCTTATTTCAGATATCTAATTCCCATACAACATGCAGATCTTCTTATTCTTCCTGTATGTATTATTTTATCATTGGATGGGCCTCGTGGCGATGTTTGTTATTTTGTTCTTGTGATGTTTTTTAACAAAGTATTGTTACCACCTTTAGGTTTCATATATCTCTTCCTTCAAGTTATAATATTAAAGATTTGTTTTTTTTATATGTTGAAGTATTCAAATGTTTCTGAATTGTTTTAGCGGTGAAGATCAATTGGAGCTTTTGGCAAATTTCCATTTGGATTACTCATTTGAAGATAAGAAATGTTTATCCTTATCGCTCCTTGGTTTATTTCTATATTTATTTTAGGCTCAATGATATGAGGAGTTTGATATATCTAAGGTATTCTCTTTCATACTGAATTGAATATTAGCAGTATAGCTGAAACAGTACCATCTGCAACGAAAAAACGTTCATTTCTAAATGTGCTTTCATCAATACGTATACATACATACATACATACATACATATATATATATATATATATATATATATATTTGTAAAGTACTGAGGGCAATTGCCTAAAGATGCGGAGGGGCAATTATGTGATTCGGGTTCGACCTGATATACTTGGAGGTCATGAAGAGAGTAATGGTTGCCGCCTTTTCTTTTTTTTGTTTGTGAGAGCATCTACGGAGTTGTTCGACTTGCAAGAAATAACAATCATTCCGCCCATAGACTTAATCCGTCGCCCGGCTGAAAACACCAATTAGTCTTTGAATGCATTAAAAAGATTGCACTCTGTGACAAAATTGGGGCCATGTTTCCGGTTTGCGAATACCTTCTTCTTTCGTTCTTTACCCCCAGTCTTGGAGTTCCAGTAAAGCGTGGTGGCCATGTTTCTTTCCTTCTCACTAAAAAACAATTTTGTTTTTGCCAAATAAACACACACACTATATATCCGTTCTTCATTTCAGATTTATAATTGCTCTTCTTATTTTATGTCCTTTTTCTGGACTAAACAGAACAGGAGACAGAACTACATAGATCACAGGATGTGTGGCGAAAGATTTCCAGACAAAGCACATAAGATAAGAACAATAATAAATCTAATATAAATCGTTTTCTTTTTAATCAGAAATCGCACTCTTTTCGCTGAAAAAAGCGAGAAGTTATTGGTAACATCAATAAGAGAAAAAAATAGTGCTTGATAAACTGTCTGAAGGAAAATAGAATGGGCAAATGATGAACCGGCTTTGATCACAGACCTGCTTTCAGAAAGCTAAAGTGAGATGAGATGGCTAAACAACAACAACAACAGCAACAACAACACCAACAACAGCAGCAAGATAAATAACATTTAAAAAAGACTTCTCCAGGTCATGGGTGATGTCTAAATCTCTTTTGTTAAATATTTACGTCAAGGCTGTGAGGTGGCAGAATCGTTAGCATGCCGGGCGAAATGCTTAGCGACATTTCGTCCGTCTTTACATTCTGAGTTCAAATTCTGCTGGGGTCAACTTCACCTTTCATCCTTTCGGGTTCGATAAAATAAGTATCCGAAAGCATTGAGGTCGTTCCACCGAGCTTGCTAGATTTGTGCTTATAGTATAAAGCATTATATATTTACGTAATACTTTTCTACAATCTCGTGCTCTTGCGTTCAGATTGCATTCAGCTTAATTATAGCTTCTGCAACATATTCATAAACCATTCTAGACATTCCCATCATAGATTATGAGTATTTATTAATTATATATTCTTTAAATGATTTTTTTTTCTTTATAATTATAACATTAAATTTCGACTTAAACTGATTTTGACTAATTTGCGTCAAATATCTTAAATAATTTTCTTCATTGATAGAAAAGTTATCATTCAGAAAAAAAAACTCAATTAAAATCTATGAAAGCATTGACAACTAATTTCATTTAAGTTGTCATATAAACGTCTGGAATTCATCAAAACACCTTTTCATTAATTTCGAAGATATTACACGCATATACCGACAACATGAAAATCCATTAACTATCTCTTTATCTATATATCTATACACGTACACACACACATGTGTATACCAACATATGCATAAAATAGCATATATAATATATTATATATACATTCACACATACATATTTATACATACATACATATTGCTTCGGTAATACATATACTAAAATTGGAACGATACAGAGAAGATTAGCATGGCCCCTGCGCAAGGATGACACGCAAATTCGTGAAGCGCTCCATATTTTTTTTAATAAATGGCGGTGCCCCAGCATGGCCACAGCTCATGAGCTGAAACTAGATAAAATGAAAAAAAAAATGAAAATATACATATTTACAGGGATGCTTGAAAAACAAAGAATGAGAGAAGAGTAAGAGTGAGACAGAGAGAGAGAGTGTGTGTGTGCTTGTGTGTGTCTGTGTCTGTGCGTACGTGTGTGGCGCGCGCATGCGTGTGTATGTGTGTGTGAAAGACACAGAGAGAGTGAGAGAGAAGTTAAGTATCTACATACAATTGTCACGAGAAAAATGTCGTCTCAATGCCAAATCCTAGTGAAGAGACACATATGAAGTTATTAATTAACATTGTTTTTTTAAAACGAATCCACTACCAGTATGGGGGATAACTACAGACATGTTTTAGTCCTATTACATTTCATTAGCAAAACATGGTGTAGCAGTTATTACCAGATCTCAAAACTGGAGAGTAAACAGGATTTTTGTGAACGCATCATGTTGCAACTTATACTGGTGTATTCAGAGTCAATAAGTCAAGAAACTTCTTTTTCTTTAGACAGGAACACACGCTTTCTACTCCAGCTTTGATTAAACTGCTAGAAGAGGTTATTTGATTCTCCATACTTTAACTCATCCACAGCCAATAACCTGCCATTTAAGTTTTGGAGACATAATATCTAAAACTTAAACGCCAGTGCTACACACTCAGTATGGTATATTAGTCATTTGAGTGACATGGCGAATAGTATTGTTTCGTTAAATGTTAAATGTCATAGTAAGACGCCGGTGACTGGGAAATGAACTGTTTAATATTTTGGCTGACCGGGAGATAACCTATCGATTATATCAGCTACATCGCTTCACATCAGATATTATTCAGTCCGAATTTCCAGTCATTGCATTAGACAGGCCTCCACATCTCCGCTTTCCAGTTATATAATCTCGAGTCGTATAACAGTCGTAAAGCAATCGAAAAATACTCGTAAAATAGTCATAAAACGGTCGTTATGCGGTGGTAAATTAGCCATAAAAGAAATCAATTTAAGCAGTAAAATATAATTTAAAATCATTATTTGAACCTTTTAAGAAAGTTTAGTTCCTTCGGAAATCTTGTTTTAAAAACAAAAACTTTTTTTTCCAACGCACTAATGCATTCCATTTGAAATTAATTTTAACAGCAACAATCTTCAAGAGTATTTGAACAATGAATGAGTAAAGCAACAAAATAATGATAAAAGAGTTAATAGCGTTTAAACATAGAAAAAGATATTTTTGAAGAACTCAATGGTGGATCTGCTAATGTTATTTTAGCCGGGGAAAAAACCTCGGAAAAGAAATTTAAATGAAAGAAAATTCAAAACTAAACAGTAATGCAAAATAAAGTATAGACTCAAGAACAAATCTGAAATTGTTATAGCTTTATAATCCCTTAAATTGCTAATGAACCAAGAGTTAATTAATTTCAGCATTTGAAGCAAGTTATAAGAACATCAATATCACGAAACAAAGAAAAAAATACGTAAAAGAAACAAGTATGCCATGTGGTGAAATGAGAGAGATAAGGATAGTTTTTTTTTTTCTTTTTTTCTTTAATTCTAATTAGTTGAGACTCTTGGCTGCATGCGAAAAATGTATTTTTGCAATAAATTTATATTCAATGACTCATTATATTTCCTGTTTCATCTACTTTAACTAGAAAACTTAAGATTCATTCTAATTTGATATAAATTGTTATGAACATATAAGAATTAAAAATAAAAACATCAAAAATCATATTTAAGACACTCTATAAACTGGTTATCTCTAGTATTTTAGTACATGGACAGTTTTTAACACAATGATCTGATCAGATCGAAATAAATATGTTTTAGTTTTGCTCAACAGTTTTGTGTTCAGGCCTCGTTGAAACTGCAATCTAACCCCATGAATTACATACGGCAGCAATATATATATATATATATATATATAGATGTATGTATATATAAGCACAGGAGCGGGGGTGTGGTAAGTAGCTTGCTTACCAATCACATGATTCTGGGTTGCGTCCCACTACGTCGCAACTTGGACCAAGTGTTTTCTACTATAGCCTCGGGCCGACCAAACCCTTGTGAGTGGATTTCGAAGACAGAAACTGAAAGAAGCCCACTGTGTATGTGTGTATGTGTGTGTGTGCGTTTGTGTTTGTCCACCGACCAACCCCAACTTTGCTTGACAACCGATGCTGGTGTGTTTACGTTCCCGTAACTTAGCCGTTCGGCTAACGATATCGATAGAATAAGTACTAGACTTATTGTCAAAGTTGTTGCCCTCTAGCATACGGGATATTTAGCCATGTATTGCTTTTTGCTGGTATGTTTCCTTTTTCTCCTCCAAGCTTCTGTTTAGGTTGGCCAGTCCAATCTCTTTTTTTGGTGGGCCAGTCCAACCTAGGTGGCATAAAACTCTTGTATTTTAATATACATTTAACAGACATTAGATATACACACGCAGCAAATATATTTCAAATACGCTAGTATGTGTGCGAGTGCCTGCATGTGTGTAAAAATTGATAGACAGTTAGACAGACTGGCAGACAGATGGATAGATAGACAGACAATCAGACAGACAGACAGATAGATAGATAGGTAGACAGAGCGGGAGAGGTGGGGAGAGAGAGAATTCCATCTCACATACCTATTTATGTACATCAACAGGCAAAAAGACAGACAATTACTCTCCGGAAAATATATAAATAGACTAAAATTACCATGTTGACACCAAAGTATTGTGACTAATAACTTGTTCCGGAAAAGATAATGGCATAGCATTCGATAGTTTTCAACAAATCAGAATCGGACAATAAAGAGATAGAAGCAATCTCTAGACTAGCGTAAAGCAGGGAATATACTTTTTTTCAAGATGGCGGATATGTTAGATGGATGATTAATGAGTATTGGCTGAAGCTGTACCAATTTGGACTATGTCCGAGTATGTTCATCCTGTGGTGGTTGGGTTTTTCTTTTTCTTGTTTTTTTTTTGTTTTAGTTATTTGATTTGATTTTACGAGAAGCCGTAGTAAGTTCGAAAGGGAACTACTAATATGTAACTTGTTATTTAAGATAAGAAAAAGACGAGGATTACAGAAATCATCGTGTTCATTAACGTGTTATATTTTAGATAACCACTATGATATCAAGTTTGTCTGAAATTATTTATATATGGGTTGGTTCTGTTATCATTTACTTAGCAATTATTGATCAGTGATAACGATCACGCAATAAGAAATTTGTGTGTGCTTGGTTAGTTTGGAGAGTGATTATAAGAATAATGTACGATATTATCCGCAGTATTTTCATGTAAATAAAACTTTCTCTGCTAATGGTAGCTAAAGGCTGGTTAATCTTACTACAACGGCATTCATCAATCATTATAGCTGCATCTTTTTTTTTCGATTTGTTTTAACTGGCAATAACAGTGATTTGAACCTCCTCGGTTTACATAACCATATTTTGAACAGTTAGGAAGGTTCTATGTAGTCATTCGACCTGCTAGAAATATAAGCCTAATCTCTTTGAAAAAATACCCTACTATTTCGATCAGAGTAGACTAAGAGATAAACAGCTACAAGAATAACAATTCACCCATGTCATATACGACGGGCTTCCTTTCACCTTAAGTATCTTTGCTACCTGTTGGTGATAGAGGAATGAACTAGGTGTTATAGTTTCAACAAGTATCCAAAGCTAACACCAAAATATTTAATCATTTGTTTATCTTTTAGTCGGGGAAAAAGCAGATTTCATCTCGTTTTACAAGGGCCTCAAGACTGATGGAAAGGAAGAAAGACGATGTTTCCATATCAGAAGCCTGGTCCCGATACTTGTAACATAGTCTCCAGCGTTTGGTGGTGCTGATAAACCGGGCGACGAATTAAGTCTACCACGCAGGTAGACCATGATAAGATTTGAACTCAAAACACAAAGAACCAGAACAAGAGCCTCAAAATATCTGATAAACTTCTTACAGTTCCGTCAGCCCTTTGGCTTAGATTGGTACTTAGTTTATCGACCCTGAAAAGTGAAGTTGACTTCAGCAGGATTTGAATTCAGATCTCAGAGAATCGGAACTTATACCACGAAGCATTCAATCCGACGCTCTGTCAACTCTGCCAATCCGTCGCTCAGTGAAACACTCGAAATTTCTATTGTGGCTATTTTGCTGAAGCCCTGTATCAATGATTTATAGGCCATTAAGTACCCAAGATAGTGATGAAGGAATTTCTCAATATTCAAGATCGCAAAGGTTGTTGTTACTGTTGTCGTTTATGTTTAATCTCAGTCAAGATTTGATCGACTAGACATGTGATGGCAAGTATTGCTTGCTTTGATTTTACTTTGCGACCAAAGTATCTGTACGAAAACATAATCTGCTATGTACTTCCGTTTTAAGTTGTTATAGAATATAATATGAGAGAAGTGTGACCGTTGTTGCTAACAGAACAACCACGTCGGACTTCACTACATCACAGCTAACTTGATCAATATAATCCTTGTAAAGAAAGATTATCCCTTGCTCAAATAAGGTGTTACATTTAGAGGTTTTCGAGCATTTGAGAGAAAAAATTACATGCAGATCATATATATTTTTTCATATTTCTGTTTGGGATATTTGTTTATTCTATCTTACAAACAAGATAAGTTAGTTGGTAATGTGCTATGAATATTTATCATTACTTCAATGAGAATATCTATTACAAGTATGTGTCTGTGTTCGTGTCTGCATCTCTTCACAAACGCACACACGGATAGATATACAGATAGATAGATAGATAGATAGATAGATAGATAGATAGATAGATAGATAGATAGATGCATACACACACACACACTCACACGTACACATACTCATGCACACACACAAACATATGTGTGTGTGTGTGTGTGTGCGTGTCGTCATACCTAAAGTGAATATCGTTACGCACCCAGAAGTAACATTTCGTTCAATCGGCGTTATAGTTGATTGTATTCATCAACTTATTTAGAAGAAAGATATTCATCTTAGTCC
>NC_068989.1:52867652-52868321 GCF_001194135.2 Octopus bimaculoides
TATATATATATATATATATATATATTGGTCACGTACATCATTCACCTGAACATAAAAGGAAGGGGTAGGGAGATTTTTGTTCGAGTCCCACGGGCAGCTTTCGACTTATTCTGTCCAAAAGGGTTTTCACGGTTTACATGTTATTTCTACCTTCATATGTACTTCAAAATGCAATTCCCAAAAAGAATTATTTCGCGTTCTCTCGAAAGGTTACAAATTCTTATGGTGCAAACTATATCTATATCTATGTTTTTCAATCGATCTGTGTATCTATATGTACATGAAGATATGTACATACATGTACATATATATGCATATACTCATATATTGTTTATATATATATATATAAAAGCATTAGTGACAGAATAAAAAGATTACGTTCGGGTCAACGACTCAACAAAAACACCACCCCTCAAACAAACAATCATATATAAAAAATACACCATGGTCCACAAACACATAAGAAAAGCATATAAAATAAAAATACTACATATATATAAAGTGCTCAATTTATATATATACATACACACGCGCACACACACACACACACAAACACACACACACGAGGGTAAGAAAAACGTTATGCGCACTTTTCTTGCTGTAGCTTGTGTGTGTGTGTGTGTGTGTGTGTGTGTGTGTGTGTGTGTGTGTGTGTGTGTGTGTGTGTGT
>NC_068989.1:52869516-52872326 GCF_001194135.2 Octopus bimaculoides
ATATGCGTCACTAAAGTGACAGAAGGTACTAGTCGCCACCAGTATTGCTAGAAATAAGAGTTAAAACAACTCATAGACACATTTACTATTTAGAAAATCTGCGTATAATTTCTATGATAATCTTATAAACTGACAAGGCGAGTTGCGTTTAACCGAAAGCGCGAGGGAAGAGCCACTAAAAAGCATTAATATAAATGCGCAGTCACTGTGGTCTAACTATTCCTAGACGCTGATGGAGCTTAGCTCAATTATCAGTCATTAAGATAAGGTGCTTCTTGTGACGTATATATTTTTGCATGCATACACACACACACACACACACACACACACCTATATGTGTATATAAATATATATATATATATATACATTTGTTTGTTATATAAAGGCAATGAATTTCGGTCAAAATTGGTTTTATGACTCATATTTGTAAACTGTACGCATTGAGGCACCAGGCATAATCTTACACCTAACTATATTTGAAAAAATCACGAAGATGTTCATAAGAACTGTTGTGAAACATGTTTTCAACTAAGTTCTGAAGTTTTCTAAAGTATCGACTTTTATACTCAGCAAAATATTTCCTCACAAACATTCAATATGTAACGAGGTTATATTACTTTTACATTCCAAAGTTGGCTATCCAAAAAACTTTCTTTTACCAATCACAGATGTACAGATGTTACAAAAACTTTCACAATTGAAGTTCTAGACTTAATTATCATAATTCTGATTTTAACATTTCAACTAAAACTTTATCACCTGTTTTATTTCAATGAACATTTTCCTTCAGTTGACTCAGATGTTTGGTTTCTCAAATAAACAGTATTACTCTACGACATAATCACAAGCAATCGACCCAGTGGAAATAGAAGCTAAATCTGTCTCAAGTTACAACCTAATTTCCTATAAAGAAAAAGGCACCTTGGATAATATACTTCACAATATAGTGTACCCGAAATTAAAACAATATAACTACGTCTGTGATGTCTTGTCTCATAATCGTTTCTGATTTCGGTGCAAGGCCAGTAATTTTGAAAATCGGGGTAGTCGATACCATTGACCCAATACATAAATGTTACTTTGTTCTATCGATCCCGGAGTCATGAAAAGCGAAGTTAACCTCTGCGAGATTAGAACTTAGAATTTAAAGAACCGGTAAACTACCGTAATGTAATTTTCTGACGCTTCAATGATTCTGATCAAGTTTGTTGTAGGCTAAACAATTACAGCATCCCTACCAACTTGCAAGGGATCTCTATCTGTTCACTACAAGAAATAGCAGTCAGACAATTTAAAATTACACCCTACTATCTTCTAAAAGGACGAAAATTTTGGCCAATGTAGTTCTAGATTCCTATTCAGATAATATAGTGCTAAAATCCTCTAAAAATAAGTATACACAAGAGCACTCAGAGAACGCAAACTTCCTCTCAACGATTAGCCGGTGATGATTTTTAAAATGGGAACATCTGAAATAAACTCGACTGTTCTCACAAACAATAATACTAAAAATGAACCCGACCGCTCTCAAAAATTAAGTAAAAAAAACAAAAAGAACAATCCAGAATCCTTGTCCAGTACCGGATCGATACCAAAATCTAATCAGCTCGTGCCAGGCACGAAGTCAAACATCCCTGAAAATTTCATCCGAATCCATCCAGCGGTTCTTCAGATACATTGTCCACGGACAAACAAACAAACATGACTAAAAACAATACCTTAGCGAAGGCGGAGGTAATAATAACTGGATGATTATGGCCGGAGCACCTTTGATTTTTGGTCTACTAGATCAGGTCTAACTTTAGGCTAAACAACAACAGTAGCATCTAGTGTCAGTTACAAGACTATGTCATATACATTTTGGACTTGGTGCTTTGTAAAACAAAAACCTTTATTTATTTATTTTCCATAGAGTTCTACGGCTGTACTAAAAACAAAACTGATAGAGGTCAAATAAATAATTTTGTTAACTGACATTCGCCTTTTCTTCTTAAGACAATTTTCAGCAATACACTAGGGTATTGTTTTTTAAGAGTAATTCCCCAATCAATTTTGGTACCAAAACTAAAAATCTATATGTCTATTGTCTTGGTATATATCACATGGGAGAAAAGAAGAGGTAGAATTGATCACCTTTAAGGAGAAAAATATGTTTCACTTATTTTTTACAACTTTACTATTCGACTGCTGATATACATTGCTAATGAAATTCACATAAGATTTACAGTAGCACAAGGGACTACCATAGTTCTATTACACAGTCTTTGTATAGCTATAATAGCTGTTCTCTACTATCAAAATTTTGTTCATAATGAACACCATAGCAAACTTATTCCCCACCCATCTCCGACTTATAGTATAATCAAATGAAGCACCTATTATACGATATTTATGAATGAATTGAATCGTATAATTACGAATATAGATATCTATATAGAATAGCAATGAAGCTTTTTATTGTATAAAAAGTATGTGAATTTGTGAATGTGTGAACTGCAAAATAATCAGTGGTTAGATAGATAGATAGATACATACATACATACATACATACATACATACATATACATTTGTGTATATATATATATATATAAAGTGTAGTATATTGCCACTTAAGTGTGGCTGACCCCTAGAGAATTAACATATATATATATATATATATATATATATATATATATACACGCACATGTATGCATATATGTATGTATGCGTGTATGTATATATATATATGTATGTAGGTATGTATGCATGTATGTATGTATGTATGTATGTATGCCTGTATGTATGTATGTATGTATGTATGTATGTATGTA
>NC_068989.1:52872336-52873383 GCF_001194135.2 Octopus bimaculoides
ATGTATGCCTGTATGTATGTATGTATGTATGTATGTATGTATGTATGTATGTATGTATGTATGTGCGTATGTATCTTTACTTTTCTGTCATCGAAGTATTTTCTATATCGATCAATGCAGAAATGTGAGTTACCGTGTACAAATTGACTTGAATAAGTTTACATCTGTCTGAACGTTTAAACTCGTGTTCAATAGAAAAATTATGATTTATGTGTTTATTCGTCTATGCGAATGCACAATTGTGTGCGCATTTGTTTGAGTCTGCATATGTATATGTGTGAGTCTCTGTGTCTGTGCATATATCTGCATCCGCTCGTGCGTGTATGTGTGTATGCCTGTGTGTATGTGTGTAGGTGAGTGGGTGTATGTGTGTGTGGACTGGGTTGAATTGTGTATGCATGATTAAGCATATGAAAGCGAAATATTGGATTCCATTATTGAATTTCTTGCAATTGTAAATACTTTATCTTGTTTGAGCCTACTAAATACATTATGTTGCTTAAATCTACTTTGTTTATCCGGGAATGTAAAGGTCGTTAACTAAACCCAAGAATAATGTTATGAGAATCGAATAAAGAATGTTTAAATTCTGAAAATATAGAAAATTTACATTAATAAATGTATTTCTAATTCGATAAAATCTTCACTAAATCATCCACTGTCACGATGGTTCATTTCAATGGACTGCTTTAAACCTGTCAAAACTTCTAATAGTGTGGTTTTTGTAACAGAAAACTGCACACACACACACACACACACAAACACAGACACACACACACACACATACACACACACACACACAGAGACACACCTACAGAATCACTCACGCACGCACACTCGCAGGTACACACGCATGCACAATCGCGCGGGCTATGCACCATTCCAGTATAATATTTATTCATTATACTAGAAACCCTTTCAGTCCATAAATATTTAGCAAAACACAATATTACCAGACGCCTCAAGAGATAAGTTTGTCTGTTCTTCGATTAACTATAAAGGACCATAATACACAGAAATGAATCACTGCTGTTATTTTTTGGTTTG
>NC_068989.1:52874694-52878364 GCF_001194135.2 Octopus bimaculoides
TTTATACGTCGTTGAAAAAGAGCCAAATTAAAAACTATATAAAGCTACGTTTTCGGGATTTCTGTTTCGTTTCTGAGCAGGATTCTTTTTTATAAGTTTTCCCGCCGGGAAAGCCTTCAAGGTAAAGGTTTTCAGGAATTCGCCTTTATATTCATAACGTTGACTTAATCTTTTTTATAAATGACAACATAGATTGTCTTTTCAATACTGTTTTATTTGACTTCAGCATCCTTGCAGCCAACACTAGTTCCACTTGGCTAGCCTTGTCGCAAGATTCAAAGACAACAGGTTAGACCATCCCTGTAGATGTCGAGCGTCATCCAAAAGATCAGAATAGACCATGGGGAAAGGACTCTAGGACGATAGGAAGGCAATTCGGGACCGAAAGGAAGAGACCAGCGATGTATGGCAACACTTGGATCATGATCAATGTCCTTTCAGTATACGCTGCTGATCTTACACTATTCCTTTTGATAAGTAAAGCAAGAGAAACGTTACATCTCATTTATCCTAGCTATGATAATGAGGTTTGTTGTGAATTGCTTCAGTATTATTACCAAACTTCGTTCTTCCATGACGAATTTCAAGTGAATAAATTAAGAACATTGTATCAGCTTTCCTGAATTTCACTACAGTTACCAGTCTATCATAACGGCAATTTTTAAGCCGTATTTAGACTTTTAGTCAGACCTGAAATTTTAGTGTCACCTGACATTTATTTGTCTCTATCGTTCGTATGTAATATACCTTGGAACACTTCGCTTCATGCAGATTGACAAAATATTTCGTAACCCAAAAGAGCACATTTTAATAATGCTGCAACCTGACAATAAATTACTAATCCAAGGCAATGGATCGTTAGAACTTTTAAACCGTCGAGCAAGACGCCTTGCGATATCTGTTCTGGCTCTTTGCCTTTTGAAAGCAATACCTGTGACAACACTGGTACCCAGCTGTATCGACCCTAACTGTGAGCCCTTTCCTTGGGACAACATCTGTTATGTGGAAAGAGGAAGTTTGCGTGCATAGACAACTGATAGACTTCCTTTAATAAATCATTTCCCCGAACCAGCACATAGATATGAAGTTACCTAGTTAAATACTGACCGACAGAGCCCCTAATAGTAGCATATACATACAATAGTCTTAATAGGATTTAGAATTTTTGCAAGATAGACATAATCAAAGATATACTATTTTTAAAACACCAGCTGGATTCACCAACACCGTTCACGTTCAGACAGTCACCCTTGTCAATATTGGCATAAGTGAATTTTCATCAGGCATTGCCATCACAGAAATGTTTTCTAGATAAACATCTGTTGTACTTACTCATATAGCGTGTTCTGTGTTTAAATCACGTTGGAGTTCGCTCAGTTTTCATCCTTGGTGGAGTTGAGAACTTAAGGACCAAATGCTAAATATTTTCGATGTTTTCTCCTGTGGTTGTGTGTTTATTTTAAAACTGACAATAATTATTGTTTATTTGCATCAAAGTTCAATGCAACACAATCTTCACTAGAATACAGGAAACGGTCATGTTTCTTATTGTCAAACCTTAGGTAGCTTTATATTATTGAATCAGTGTAAGGCAGCAAGCTGGCAAAATCGTTAGCATGCAGGACACAATGTTCAGCGGCATTTTGCCTACCCATAGGTACTGAGTTCAATATTCAGTGAGGTCGACTTTGCTTTCATCCTTTCGAGATCGATTAAACAAGTACCAGTTGAATTCAGACATAGATGTAATCGACTAGCCGCCCTCTTCCAAAACTTCAAACCTTATGGCTATAGCACTAACAGTTATATAATTAGTGAATGAAAAAAATGCTGCAAAGTCTTTTTCCGGCACTCTGCTCATTTTATGAGCTCGGTAGAGCATCCGAAAAATGCCTTGCGATGTATGTTCCGGATTTTTACATTCTGCTTTCAAATTCTGCAATTGTCAACATTACCTTTCAACCTCAGTGAAGTACGATACTGTGGTTGATGGTATCAGCGTAACACTTCCCCTCAAACTTGCCGGCCTTGTACCTAAATTAGAAACGAATATTAAATTAGTGTGGAGCCTCCATTGTTACCACTGTAATAGTTATTGCTATAGTGACTGAGACTACTCGTAATTAGCATGCTAATTTTAGAATTGACACAAAGCCAGAAACTTTGAGTGAAGGGAGAAGTCGATTACGTCTACGTCAATGTTCAGCTGATTTGTACTTTATCGACTCAGAATGAAAAGTAAAATGATCTTGGTAGCATTTGAACTCAGAACGTAAAGAGCCGAAAGAAATTCAGTTGAGCAATTTGTGCAGTGAGGCAAGAATTCTGCTAGCTCGCTGCCTTACGTACTTGCCAGAATCCTGATGTCAAATTTTGGAATAAGGCCAGCAAGTTCTGGGTAAGGGATAAGCCGATTACGTCGATTCCAGTACTCAACTGGTACTTATTTTATCGACCTCGAAAGTATAAAAAGCAAAGACAACGTAGACAGAATTTGAACTCAGAATGCGAAGACGGACGAAATTATGTTAAGTATTTTGATCGGAATGCTAACGATTCTGCAAGTTCACCGCCTTCAAGCACTTCCCATAATATTAGTATCATAATATCAATATCATTATATTAGTATCAAATTTAGCTTCCGCTATTTTTTGTTACGAAACGAGAAAATTCTATATTTATAAACATCAGTTCTTTTGTTGGTTTGTTTGTTTGTTTGATTTTATTTCTGTTCGACTTTCAATGTTCTTCCTGTTGTTTAACACCAATTAGGCTCTCATGGAACTCACCTAGGGCTAAAACTATTCTAGCCATGATAATCTTGTCTTTCTCTTCTTAGATATGGGAACCTAATGTGTCGTTTCTAAAGACAGTTAGAATTTGTTATATGTGGGATATTTCATTGTCATTCCTAGTAAGTCAAACACCGCAGTCGAAACTTACTTGTGGCTAGAGTTCTTTATTTCTTATTTCTTTACTTAAAAGTATGCGGTCGGAGATAGAAATAGTGGAATATAAGGAGAGTCCTTAACATCTTCCCCAATATCCCCGTTTGGTTTACTATGGGCGACTACGTAATAGCAATTTTTATACGAATATGTTTGAGATGTATATTCGTTAATATGATTATCATTTTCAAGGTTACTTACTTTATATTGCATTTTGGTTTTCCATATATGAACGTGCATTAGTGAACAGCAACCTCTGCGTGAGATATTCAAATTAAAACAGTCGGAAGTGGTTTTCTAGGATGCCATAGAACTCTGGTTATGCGGAAATAATACTTCTTCAGCAACTAGATGACGAAAACATCCTTCTAAATCCACATGTTTACCTTGTCACATAATTATTATTTTCCAAGTGGAATGGAAAGAAAAAAGAAATAAAACTTTACGCTTTAAGAATGTTTTTTTGTGCTTTCCATTCGTTTATTCTAGAGTAGCAGATCGCTTCCAAGTAAAAACACGCCATAAAACCGATAGTAAAAAATAACTACAAGAACAATAACAGGATAATAATAACGATAATGATGATGATGATGATGATGATGATGATGATGATGATGATATCAACAACAACAACAACAACAAACATCATCATCATCATCATCATCATCATCATCATCATTATTATTATTATTATTATTATTATTATTATTATTGTTCAGTAG
>NC_068989.1:52882966-52888983 GCF_001194135.2 Octopus bimaculoides
ATCCGCTGTCCACAGCCAGCAGACTAAGGTAACACTTGTTTACTGGTCATGCTTCAAGAACCCTGTGAAGGATTCTTGCAGTTCCAAGCAATGCTGATTATTGTAGGTATTCTACCTTCACACTTGCACCGATCTTTTTCATCCATGTTGCACTTCCAAGTGCACCAATTACTATTGGTATCACATCTACTCTCTTCATTGACCACAACCTTCGTATCTCCCACTTTAAATCGTCGTAGTTGTTTATTTTTTCTTCTTCTTTCACATTGATCCTGTTGTCATCGGGACATAATACGTTGATAACCATACATGTTCTTTCATTTGTATTCACTACAACAATGTCCGGTTTCTTATGTCTGGTCAGGTAATTTCAGGTAATCGCACTGGATCATTACATCCCACGGGATTTTGCCGTTCTCATTTTCGGTGACTCCTTCTAAAAAAAAAGAGGAGTCACTGCAAATGTTTCTATTATTATTATTATTATTATTATTATTATTATTATTATTATTATTATTATTATTATTATTATTATTATTATGTTTGGTTTTTTCTTTGTATTTATACTAGTTGACTCCAAGACTCACCCAGAGACCTCAAGTGACAACAAGTTAGAAGTTCAAGCTGGTGCTATGACTAAGGTGCCATATTTTTGTTTTTGTACTACTAAGTATTGTTCTAGAGAATGTCTGTGAAGACATAAGAAAATTAGAAGTTTGTTATTAACGTAATTTGATTATAAGATGATAATGTGATGTTAAGATGACAGTAAAATGTGTTTTTTTATTAATTACATTAAGAAGTACTTTGATACTGTTTACAGATTAAAATGTTTTGGGGATTCCATAGACAATATTTTTCTTAGTTCCCATGAGCATTATTTTTTGAATTTCTTCCACTTTGGGATTTTTTGGTATCTGGGATAGGTAGCAATCAGCCTCTTTTGCTATAATTCCGAAGGCACCTACAACAACAAGAATTGTTTTAGTCTTGAGGTGCCATATTTCAATTTCAAGGTCTTTATACTTGCTCAGTTTTTTGGTAGGCCTTGATAGACACATTTATGTTGATTGAGACAGTTATATCGATGAGAAGGCATGATATTTGTCTGAAAAACTTCAATATAAAGTCTGGCCTATTTGCATTTACCTTTCTGTCAGTTTGAACACTAAAGTTCCAAAGTGGTGAGATGTGATCATTCTCAAGTACTGGAGATGGTTTGTGTTCACACCAGTTTTTATCATGAGACAGGTCCAAATCTTCGCAAATTACCCAGTGAACATACTGTGCTGTTCTATCATGCCTGTTGAGATATTCTGTAGACACAAGAAGGCTCATCATTATTTTGATTTTTCTACAATATGCCTGAAATTTTTTGCGGTTAGGAGTAAGTCGTTTGCATCAAACCTAAGTACACAACTGGTAATTATTTTCTCCGCAGGGAAAGGATGAGAGGTTAAGATGTTGGCGACGGAATTTGAACTCACAACGTAAAGTCGGACGAAATTCCGCTCAGCACTTTGTTCGGCATGCTAGCGATTCTGCCAGCAGACTGCCTTTGAATAATAATAATAATGGTAATAATAATAATAATGATAATAATAATAATAATAATAATAATAATAATAATAATAATAATAAGAAGAAGAAGAAGAAGAAGAAGAAGAAGAAGAAGAAGAAGAAGAAGAAGAAGAAGAAGAAGAAGAAGAAGAAGAAGAAGAAGAAGAAGAAGAAGAAGAAGAAGAAGAAGAAGAAGAAGAAGAAGAAGAAGAAGAAGAAGAAGAAGAAGAAGAAGAACAACAACAACAACAACAACAACAACAACAACAACAACAACAACAACAACAACAACAACAACAACAATAATAATAATAATAATACCTTTTAACATGTGAGAGCAATAAAACACTGCTCCGAAATCTATCCAAAAACATCGGGAATAAAGACAACAAATGGAGCATGAAATAACTGACAAAATGTTGGGCTATATCCGAGTAATATTCCTTAAAATATATTTCTATTTTCCGAATGAAACAAACAATGTATTTTAACTGTTTGTCATTTTCATCACTCGCACAACACGTGTAAACACGCTCACGACACTACGATCCAATCAACACCAAACCTCCGTCCCTAACCACCATGCATAAAAATGTGAAAGATATATTAAATCATACCCGTATTATCCAACCCAAGGATAACAAATGGGAAGTACGTACTTTAAACTTGTTACACAAAGAGTACGAAAAACTACACGTGCAAAACCATTTGACACCAGAAATGAACGGGCCGGTACCCTACGAAAATGATGACCATCAAAATAAAGGGCCGGACGTTATTCCTCATGTCCCGCAAGTAAACTCAAAAAAGCATAAATGTACACGTGAGGAATATATTTCAATCCTACAAGCTTATTTTACTGCAGTGCTCTACACTCAGAACGAAAACACAACAATATATACATATAAAATCTGAAAGAAAAATAACCTAGATAAAAATTTGGATACAGCAGTGTACCCTAATAAACTAACTAACAAACGAATATATATTCTCAAAATAAAACAAGAAACATATCAGAAATAGAAATAGAACACTTAAAAGGAAAAATTCACCAGGAAAATGTAGATAGTAACCACACAGTAATGCCAAATAATATCAAAAGCACTGGGACTGTAAAATACGAAGACAGACGTAACATGCTCAACAAAAACGATGTAAACAACGAAATACAACAAACCCAGAACGTAGGGATGTATGATGATGAGGAAAATGCACCAAACCAGAACTCCACAGTCAAAAATATGAACGGGAGGAAATACGAAACAAATGTAAAACCTAGAAACAGCGAAGGTGACATTGATGATTATGATATCCTAAAAAGAAGCATAATCGAAGTACTGAAAGCCACAGATCTCCGTATAGGCCACCAATTGTACCTCTCAAAAATTAAAATTGATAATAAAACAACAGCAATAATAAATATCATGAACCTGACCGTCACAGAACTATCAGCCACAGAAACAAATGTCAATATGACCAGGGTAAATGATATAATATATGCACTGTGGGCAGAAAAGAAGCTGTATACTCCCTCAAACCAATCAAAACAGGAGTATCAACACCCAAGCAAACCCTGCGGATAGATAATATCCAGAAAAAAACAGAAAATAGGAGAAATGATCTGTCGATCCTTAACAAAACTAGTAGACAATCAACACTTCTAAGCAACAAGAAGAGGACAAAAATACTACGTAAATACAAAGTTACAGAAGAAAGTATACCTGGGGTAGAAGAACAGCTAAAGCTAGATACCCTCGCCAAAGCACAAAGAAACCGCCGGTATGAGAAACGCCAACGTTTCATTAAACAAAACAAGCAGTTCAATTCCCACCACAAAAGATTTTATCAAGTACTTGACAAAAATAAAATAGAAATCAATGCAGCACCAACAGCAGAAGAAGTGGAACAATTTAGGAAAGGAATATAGTCGGCGAAGGAACAACTTCAGAAAATGTCTATCAAAACAACGAATACAGCACCTGAACAACTCTGGACCCCTATAACAAGTCTGAAGAGGTCACCCAGGCACTTCAAAAACTAAGCAACTGGAAAGCACCTAGGCACAATAAGATCCCCAACTTCTGCTTAAAATACCTAACCGGAACACATAAAAAGCTGGCTGAGAAATTTAATGAGATAATAGCAGAGACAGAGACAATGCCTGAATGGCTTACGGAAGGGAAAACTACCCTAATTCCCAAATCCACTGAAACGGCAAACCCACAAAATTACAGACCAATAACTTGTCTTCCTACAATTTACAAAGCCTTTACTGTAATAATATCGCTGAGAATGAGCAAGCATTTAAAAGAACCTGTCTCCAGAAGAGCGGAAGGGATGCTGCAAAGACACATACGGCTGTAAAGATCAGCTACTGATCAATAAAGCTATGAAGACAGCCGCAGAAAGAAAAAGAGATCTAAATATGGCCTGGATCGATTACCGAAAGGCCTTTAATAGTATTCCCCACACATGGATCCTAGAAACACTAGACATGAACAAGGTAGCACCAATAATCATAAAATATATAAACATTCCATGACTAAATGGCAGACAGTGCTACAGGTTCAGACAAAAGAGGGACTCATAAAAACCAAAGCTATCCCTATTAGAAAAGGAATACTCCAGGGAGACACTCCTTTTCTGCTTGGCACTGACTCCTTTATCTGACATGCTAAGCAGAACTGGATATGGATACAACTATTACGGCAAAACAATCAGCCGCCTCTTATATATGGATTATCTAAAACTGTAAGTTACAAATTATAAACAGTTGGAAACATTACTGCAGACAGTACATGGGTTTACTAAAGAAATAAACATGAAATTTGGTTTAGAAAACTGTGTCAAAGCAACCTTGAAAAAGAGGAAAACTAGTTAAGAGTAGAAAAACCATACTAGACAAAGCAAATGAAATAAGAGAATTAGACCAAAGCCAGATATACAAATACTTAAGAATCAATGAACTAGATACGATACAACACGCACAAATGAAAGAGAAGATAAGAAAAGAATACAATAGACGAGTTAGATTATTATAAAAAGAGAGAGCTCAATGCGAAAACAAAAGCAAGATAATAGGTATCAACATTCTAGCCAGTAATAAGTTATAGCCACAATATTCTTAACTAGACTCTAAATGAACTAATCAAAATAGACAGGAAAACAAGAAAAATAATGACAGGATTTAGGATGCACCACCCAAAATCTGACATAGGAATGTTATATATACAACGTATAGAAGGTGGTAGAAGCTTTATACAGCTAGAAAACTATTACAAAATAACCACCATAGGACTACAGAAATACCTACATCAGAAGCAAGGAAAACTAGTGCAAATAGCCACAAAACAAGAACAAAACAAAAAGCTGTTTCCAGTTTTTAAAGAAGCTGACAAATACGAAAAAGAAGTCATAGCACCTAACAACTATGAAGAAAAAGAAGAAACAAAAAAATAGCTGTAAAACAACTGAAATCCAAACTAAAACTGAAACGGCAATGGATCACGATAAAACGATAGCAAGAAAAGCCACTTGATGGCAAATACTGGATTAAACTAAACCAAAAACACGTAGACAAAGCAAAATCCCAGCAATGGCAGAGTAGCTCAAAACTCAAAGCAGAGACTAAAGGATTCTTAATTACAGCACAAGACCAAAGCCTTCCCACCAGAAATTACAAAAAACATGTAATGAAAAGAAATGCAACAACTGCAGAATATATGTGATGGTGAAGAAACAATAAATCATATTGTCTCTGGCTGCCCAGTCCTAGCTAGGAAGGAATATATTCACAGACATGACAGAGTTGGGACTTATATACACTGGAAGCTGTGCCAACACTATGGAATAAGACCAGACAAAAGATTGTATAGACCCACGCCAGAAAAGGTCACTGAAAATGAGAAAGCAACCATACTCTGGTATATTTTCAATACACACAGATAGAGAAATTAAGGCCAATAGGCCAGATATAGTTGTCAAAGATCATGAAGAAAATAATGCTTTCTAATTGATGTATCAATACCAACAAATAACAATGTTTCTTTAAAAGAAACGGAGAAATTTTCAGAATACATAAACTGGAAATAGAAGTAACTTGAATGTGGAGTCTAAAACAGAGAGAATTCCTATCATAGTAGGCACATTAGGTACGATAAAATGATATTCAGACATATACATAACTAAAACGCCAGGACTAACAAGTATATATAACAAACAAAAAATAGCGCTACTCGGCACTACATACATCCTACATAAAACGCTTTCAATACAGTAAAAACGAGAGCATCACAACAAACCGCAGCACATATCCAAGGCACACCGAGCTGCGCTCAGTAGTACAGTGAAAGCACTTACTACAAATAAGACTACTGAATAATAATAATAATGATAATAATAATAATAATAATAATAATAATAATAATAATAATAATAATAATAATAATAATAATAAT
>NC_068989.1:52889126-52895647 GCF_001194135.2 Octopus bimaculoides
TTTTTTTTTTTTTTTTGTTCTGACGTAAAAGATGGGCTACAGCAAATATTCTGCTCAATACGACAAATTTTCTTGTCAGTTGCTTGGCTTTAACTAGTGGAGCATGTCCCTTAGTGGCTGATGATATGTGCATCTCTGATCATAAGCAGGAGTAGTGGGATAGCATCATAGCTATTTCCAGAGGGGTATTCCTTCAGGTTTGAATAATTCACCCCTTGAAACATGAGTATTTCGTCCATCATCCTTAAACGACCCTTATTCAAAGATCTTTTGAGTGGGATAGGCTGCTCGACCCGAAGGAAATCTTAACTGAGCCCTTCCTTCCTGTTTATTTTGATATGAGATCACATGTCGCACACATGTGGTTGTGGTGTATGTGCCTGGTATACCTTTAACAGATGGTTAGTCATGCTGGATATATTGGGTTTCATATATATGTATCCCGGCGTCATTTGATGGAATGTACTGCTCTCTCACTCAATAGTAATAATAATGGTTTCAAATCTTGACACATGACCAGCAGCTTTTTTAGGGAGGGGTAGGTCGATTACACCTACACCAATACTTGAGTTGTACTTATGTTATCGATCTTGTAAGGATGAAGGCAAAGTCGTTGCAAAGGTACATATGACTCCATGGATCAATTACTAATCAACAAAGTATTTGAAAGCAATAGAAGGAAAAAAGAAGGCTCTGAACATGGTTTGAACTGATTACTAGAACGCTCTTAGCATTGTTCCTCGTGCGTGGTCCTGGTTATACTAACTATGAGAAATTGGCACCAGTAATAAGTAAATATCATAAATATATCATGAGCAAATAACGAATGTTTGTGCAGATGCTGATAAAAGCAGGAATTGTAAAAGCTAACGTCTTTTCCATTAGAAGATAAATATTCCAAACTTTCTCTGTTTGTCTCTCTCTCTTTGTCTGTCTCTCTCTCTCTCCCCTGTCTCTCTCTCTCTCTCTCTTCCTCTCTCTTTCTCTTCTCCTCTCTCTCCCTCTCTCTCTCTATTTATCCATGCCTGTCTATCTATTTATCTATCTCTCACTTACCAACTGAACTGATGCAAATACTATGAGAGGACAATCGACCACCGTTTGTATATGGATCACCACATGCACATTACAGACGAAAAATGATTGGAACCACTATCAGAGACATTAGGCAGATTCACAAGAGAAATTTATATGAGATATGAGTTTCGCATCAGTAATATGCAACAAACAAACTTGAGAAGAGGAAAATTAAGAACACTGGCCAAACACAGACTTACAAGTACACAGAAACTAATGGACTAGACAAAGTACAACACATAACAAATGAAAAGCGATGTTACGGTATAAAAGAATGTTATAGCCGCGTTAGATTCATTGTGAAAGAAAAACAAAGTTAAATGGAAAAAGTAACATAATATACATCAATAATATTCTCACAGTCCCATTAATAAGTTATAGTTATATTCTTAACTGGATGTTAAATATATTAGTAATACTATGCTGAAAAATGAGTAAAATAATGGCTGCGTGTAGAATATACCACGCCGAAATATGACGCAGAAAAATTATATTTACAACAAATACAGCGAGGTACGCAACTAGAAAAAATTATTATGAAATATCCATTGAAGAAGTGCAAAAATATCTAGTAAATAAAGGATTACTAGTATATGTAGCTACAAAACATGAACAAAACCAAATATTCCTCTGTCTTGAGGGAAACGAACAAATATAAAACAGTCGATGATATAACAGACAGCTGTGAGGCGAAAGGAGAAACTGCACCAGAAATTATGAAACGGCTACAATCTAAAATTAAAATGTGACTATAAAATGTCATGATAAAGCTTTTGTAAACAGCCTTCGTTTTGTTAATGGCTAAAAATCTGAGCAGAGTGGAATTAGACGAGAAAAATTTCCAACGTAGAATGTGAGGCACGGTAACCAAAGCTGAACTGAAAGTTTCTTGACTGTGACACAGGATTAAATCTTTGGTACTAGAAACCAAAAGCATGAAATGAGGCGGACTACAGTAACTTTGGATTGTGTAGCCGGAAAGGAAAAGTCGGCCTCGGCGGAATTTGAACTAAGGACGTAAAGACGGATGAAATGCTACAAACGATTTTGCCCGGTGAGCTAACGATTCTGCCAGATCACTGCCTTACTACACACATATATTAACCTTTATAACCTAAAGTAATTTGAATACTAATAAAGAAAGAAAACAAAAAACTGCACCTTCTATATTATGAGACTACAAAAAGGAATATTAACGATTTATTTGCCGGAAGGACAACGAGTAATGAACACATTACACGAACAAATACAAAAACGACAGCGGGTTCTCGCAAAGTCAGTTATGTGAAAAAATAGGCACGAGAAACAAAGGTATAGAAAAGGCTTGAACTGAGACGTTTTAATGAGGGACAGATACGAACAAGGAACATTACAGATGCCTGACTACCAGGGTTCAATACTCTTCCTCACCTGTATTCTCTAATCACCTTTCCTTTCTGAAAGTCATTCCTTTGAAATTTCACGCAAGCATTATCCCACGTACATTAGCTATCACAAGAGACCCTCGGCATGGTTGTCAACAACCGTCTAATCATTTTGAAAGTACTCGTATCCTTTCTTCTCCTCAAGTAACATTGCATTTTTCCGTCTTTTACATTCCATATCAATTCCATTAGTTCTCGTTTACCGTTTTGGATGAACCTGCTTGGTGAACTTTCACTATTATTACTTACTTTCTTTTCGATTGACTTCCTTCATTTCTTTGTGGTTAATTTCTTTACTATTCCCAGTGGTTTTTCATTCTTATCTTTTTATCCAGGATCCATCTCCTCTCTATCCTTGCAAGTCGACCGGGTAAAATAGCTGCTTTAATTATCTGGCTCTCTATATGCTGGAGGGTTTTTATCAGTATCCCAGCTGCCTACAGTGTTGACGATGGGCGATTCTAACAGTCTATGTATCCTGTTTCGGAATATCTTGCAAGTTGCAACTGGTAGTGTGAAGAAAGTATTGAAAGCAGTAAAAGCAGCAGCAGTGTTCTTGGTCTTCATTCCAGTGGCCAGTTGTTGTCACTGCCTTGCTAACCTCTCCTTTTAACGTTCTTTTCAGAGAAACTATGCATAGCAACTGAACCTTCTGCTCTGCACCACAAGTTTGATACATCGTCTCTCCGCTCCTATAACCAAACATTATAACAGTAACTAAAATTTGAACCCAGATTTTAAAGTGTTGCGATTAGTAACTTTCAAAATATTTGCTTCAGTGTCTCGGTGTTATGAAATTAGATCATTTCGACGAATGCATTTTATTTGATATGTCCATAATTGATTCAAATACCATTAAATCATTGGAGTTGATTTATCTGATGGTAATGGCACCTTCAGAACAATACATAAGTGATTGTGTTTGTTGTTTATTTTTATTTGCTTGTTTTTTATTCACCGTTTAAAATTGATCATTAATCTCATGTAGTATTACACTGTCTAAGACTGAAACAATTCTCTTCAGGAGTCTCCGTCGTTTATACAAGCGCCATCTACATCAGTATTCTCTTGCATGCATGCATGTATGTATGTATGTATGTATGTATGCATGTATGTATGTATGTGTGTGTGTATCTATGTACGTATGAATGTATGTATGTTTGTTTGTATGTATGTTTGTTTGTATGTATGTATGTATGTACAACAGCGGGGTTTTGTTTCGCTCTTTTATAACAGAAAAAATAAATCAGTATTCAATGCATAACTCCAAGAAAAATGTGTCTTGTAGGTATGTTCTTTTTTTCTATGACAGCAGCTAAAAAGAAACTGAGCTGTTGTTTTCGTTGTATTCTTTGGTTATATTGTTGAGGTTGTCGTATCCAGCCATGTTGCTTGAGTAACTCTTTGCATGGAAAACTGAAGTTTCAGTCGAACATTTACCAGTCATTTAACAGGGCTGATAGTTGTGGCTTCAAAATTGGAGATAGCATTCATCGCATTTTTGATGAATAGTCTCCCATCCCACGCTAAATTACTGCCTTGTCGTTTCGTGTGTATGTATGTATATATGTATGTATGTATGTATGTATGTATGTATGTGTCTGGTCCCAGCATGGCATCACAAAGCAAACAAAAACTGCTGTGTACCGTGCATTTGTACTAACATCGCTCCTTTACTCCTGTGAGACATAGACCCTTTTCAAACGTCATGTAAGGGTCCTTGAGCGCTTTCACCAGAAATATCTCACACACATTCCGAATGTTGGCTTGACCTTAAAAGCTCCAGACACACAGGTCCTGAGGGCACCTGATATCTTGAGTATTGAGGCGATAATGCACAAGCATCGGTTACGTTGGACTGGACACCTTATTAGAATGAAGGATAGCAGGATCACTAAGCAGATGCTATGTGGGGAACTTGTGAGTAGAAAGAGACCCCGACAGAAACTAAGGCTGCGATTTAAGGACTGGGTCAAGTCCTCATTAAACGCTTTTATAAGCAGGAGACAGACTGGGAGAGTAATACCTGTCATCGCCACAGATGGAAGAAGCATGTTATGGAGGGGGTCGACACTTGAGACAAAACGCATTCTGCATAAAGAACTTAAGATTGCTGCGCGAAAGCGCACTACTGGTGTAGTGAATGAGGAAAGCTTGGTTTGCAAGGTTTGTAGTCGTGTATGCTTGTTAAGAGCAGAGCTTATCAGCCACCAACGGAAAGTTTTACTCATCTTCTCTATGCTGCTAATAGATTAGATTTGGAGAATTCGCGTCAGTTTATTTTGCTCTTTCTTCGAAAAAACTAATATTTCTAGGTTACTGTGTAAATTTGTAAGTACATAGTCGAATCCACCTATGATGGTAGGTTATAGACAAATAATGATTGATTTAATAATAACTGATTTAAAACGGAAACAGTGACCTTAATCAGTGCTGCTTAAGAGCATGCATTAAGAACTAATTAATTCAAATACAGAATAGACCACACAGTAGAAAATGAGAGTTGCAGACTTTTGTGGAGGGAATAGAGTAACTGTATGGCATATTACCACAAGCTCAGAAAGAATACAAGAGGCAGCATGACAACATAGCAAGGATAGTACATTTGGGCACTTTGCAACAAGTATGGACTTGACAGAGCAGAATAGTGTTACGAATATAAACCGAAAGGCATTATCGAAAATGATAAGGTAATGATCTTGTGAGACTTTATTATTCATTGAGACCATGAGATAGAGAATAGGAAACCAGATATAGGGACAATTGAGAAAGAAAGAAAGAAAGAAAGAAAAGAAGAAAGAAAGAAAGGAAGAAAGAAAGAAAGAAAGAAACAAACAAACAAACAAACAAACAAACAAAGAATGAAAGAAAGAAAGAAAGAAAGATATGCTGGATCATAGATGCAGCATATCCAGCATATGCGATAAAGAAGAAAAAATGTCCATAGATATGACAGTTGTGGTCGCTGAAAAGGTGGTAGTATTGCTAATAATTGTTGGAGCCTTAGGAACTGTAAGTAAAGATCTTGAGAAGTACATTCAGCAAATAGGGATTGCTATAAGGGTGGGACACTTGCAGAAAACAACATTGCTTGGAACAGCTTGAATACGCCGGAGAGTGCTTGATAAAAACGAAAAAGGAATGCTATTTTAGTTTACTGATAGTGAACGGCTGACTCCGTAATACATCTCCAACATTAGAAGCTGAATAAAGAATGCAATAATAACAATAATAATAATAATATATAATAAGATAATAATGATAACAGTAGCAACATTGCCGATTATAAAAATACGAAGCAAGATGATGATGATGATGATAATGATGACGACAACGATGACGCCTAGGACGACGTCGACGACGATGATGATGATGATTACAGGCTTGTAATAGATCTGGCGTCAATGTACTAGATGTTATAATATTTCAGAAATTTAAATCTAATTAGAGAGCTTGTATCTATTGTGATGGCTAGCATCATCTCTCTGCTGAAGCTATCAATCAACAAACGAGATTACAGAGCTGGGAGGACAAAAATTGTGAGAAATGTTTTATGGCAATAACTACTTCTGCATTGTTTTCGTTTTTCTTGCAGTTTGTTTCGTAGTTACATTTTCTTACAAATATATGTATATCTAAACATTTAGCTCAATCTTTTGATTTAATAAAACGATACATCACTTCCATGTATTATCAATGTTTTCTGGAGTTTTTCTTTTTTATTATTTATTCGCTGTGATAGATATTTCGTTCCCCTTCAGTATTTGTGTGTGTGTGTGTGTGTGGGTGTGTGTATGCGTGTGCGTGTGTGTGCGTGTCTGGGCGTTTGTATGCGTGTATGTGTGTGCGTATGTGTGCATGTGTGTGTGTGCAAACATGCACATTTGCTCTGAAGAGAAATATTATGCACGTATATGTGTGCGTATGTATATATGCATATGTGCGTGTGTGTGTATGTGTATGAATATATGTATATATATATATATATATATATATATATATATATATATATATATATAT
>NC_068989.1:52895699-52898526 GCF_001194135.2 Octopus bimaculoides
TATATATTTATATATACATATATATACATATATATATGTATATATATATAAACTAATATATACGTGTATATATATATATATATATATATGCATGTATATATCTGTATGTATATATATTTATATGTTTATATGTATATATAAATATATGCAAACATATATATATATATATATATACATATATACATATATATATACGTACATGTATGTTGATAGATAGATAGATAGGTAGATAGATAGATAGATAGATAGATAGATAGATAGATAGGGAACATATGAAATTACTTGAAATGAAGCACATGATAAAATAAGTTTCTATTTACTGTTACATGATTTTCGAAAAGTTACCAACGCACGAGGAGTAATTATTGTATATTCTAGGGAAGAATAAATAATATATTGGAGAGGAAAAAAAAATATTTCACAAAAACAGAGATAAATCAATTATAGGTAAATTTGAGATTTTAAAAGTAAAAGAAAAAATTACGTGGAAGAAAATATATAAAACAAAATCCTCGGTAAAAACAAAACAAAACGAAATCTTTAAGAAAAACGGAATGCTATTACAATGCTTTGCCAACACAATAGCTGAACTAGAAAACATATAAACAAATTTGATTATGAATAAAATCTTTGGTCATTTGTTCCTTCCTTTCTTACGATTCAATCGATAAACAGCTAGAGTATGTAGACGGTTGATAGAACAAAATTTAAGTAATAAATTTCTCCATAGAATATATTGTAAATTTCACCAAAGAATCTTGTCTGTGTTGTCTGCTTCTGTAATGACCTAAGCGTAGAAAACAAAATATAAAGGCAAATATTTCACCTGCCATGTTATCATAGTATTAAACGTTTAGAGAAACGTTTATTTTCATTAAGGACAACAATAGTCCATCCCATGTGTTGTTTACTGAGATTATTTTTAAACTACACAACATAAGCCGACGAATCTCTCGGAAAACATGCATCCTTCGCTGACTACAATAGCAAGGCTAAATTTCACAATGTTATTTACAGCGGGAATGTTTGTTGTTCCTTTAATATTGTCCCTAAGTCAACTCACATCGTATATATTTTTTATATACCAAGCATCCGCATGCATGAATCAAAACATTAAATTTTCCGATGTGTTCTATTTAATCGTATTATGTGTAGTGTGCCAATCTAAGTTATGTACACTCCTACATTCGCTTCTGTGCACCTGTGGCCTATAGTGAAGGATACAGATGAAGTAAATAGACAAAACGTGAAAGCCAACCGAGTAGTCTTAGTGGGGAGGGGTTTTTGTGGGGAGGAGCATGTTTACTTGAATATGCATGAAAGGTAAGGAATTTATGAGAATCTCAGCACAGGGCAAGTAACTAAACAGACGCCTACACTGCTTCGGTTGCTTCTCATGTACTTAATGGTTCCGGTTTCAAATATACGGGCCTGTCTGATAAAACTGCCATACTTCAAAATAGAACATGGTAGTAGCACGTAGCTTAGAGATACATACATATATATAAATAGCTGTATAGATAGACAGACAGACAGACAGACAGACAGACAGATAGATAGATAGATAGATAGATAGATAGATAGATAGATAGATAGATAGATAGATAGATAGATAGATAGATAGATAGATATTTTACGTATTTATCAAGTATACCTCATAATTATTTTGTAATTTGCAATACTGAGCTCTTAATTCAAAATTAGAATGGATATATTTCCCAAAGGCTTATACATATGGGAAAAGTGAGACTCCGCGTACTTTTGCGCGTTTTATGTCATTGCTGGATAGAAAATAGGAAGTTATCCTTAGACTATGGATTTAGGATCGTTTCCTTTTGACCGGCACATTTAAAAAATATTTTTTTGTAACTAAACACTTTCAAAATTCGTATATTGGTAGGTGTCACATAAAAAATCATTTACTCTTGGCGTTTTTGAGAACATTATGTATTTTCGAAGTTATTTCGTGTTAAATTCTCGTATTTCGGTAATTTCAACAAATCAATGACGTCTATTGAGGTGAAAACAATTACTGCTGTTGTTTGTCAACAACAACTTCCGGTGGTGTATATTTCGTTTGTCACTGTTATTTATGACACTTGTGAAGCGCTCTGCCTGCTGCCAAAAACCTCTAAAGGGTGGGTTAGGGATGGCTTGGCTGAAGATGCGAAAATTTGCGTTAAGGTTGAGACACTACTGGCTTTACCTGGATACCTGGATAGGGAGCAGGTGTGGTCATTGCACGTAAGATTCTACCTTCCACAGTTGACGTCTTTAATGGACATCAGTCCATAGATCAAACGAAGACCTAGGCTGGGAGATTGGCAAATGGAGTGCCATCAGGCACTCCAGCTAGTTTCTCGGGCGGGCAATACCGGCAACAGGAGTTCCACTGCGGATTTCTATAGTGAATTAGTGGAATTTGTCAGGCGATGTCCTGGGGGAGACCCTGGGCTTCGATAGAAATCAGTTGATCAACGTGTTCAAGAGAACTTTCGGGCGGGGAGACCTGAAAAATTACCAGAAATCCCTGGTTTGGCAGTGCTACCGTTCGGCTTTACCTGTTCGAGGCAAGTTGTCAAGGCACGGAAGTTCTGTCTCGCCGACATGCCCGAGGTGCGGGCGGGACAGAGAAATTATCTTGCATGCCTTCGTGAAATGTCCGGGCTGATAGCTTTTGTCGATCAACTGTTGTCAATGATGGGAAAAGTACAGCTATCAGCTGAGTCTATTATAAAGATTGTACCGTCTCCTTCCCTCAACAGAGAAAGGAAGGCTTATTTTTTCTGCGTAGTAGCCATACTGAAAGAAACAGCATGGAAGACGC
>NC_068989.1:52898972-52903240 GCF_001194135.2 Octopus bimaculoides
ACGTGTTTCTCCCCCATCATTGCATGACAACCAGTGTTGGTGTGTTTACGTCCCCGTAACTTAGTGGTTCGGCAAAAGTGACCGACAGAATACGTATTTGGCTTTAAAAATAAGTTGTGGGGTCGATTTGTTCTACTAAAACCCTTCAAGGCGGTGCTCCAGCACGGCCGCAGTCAAATGACTGAAACAAATAAAGGAATATTACAAAATCCTTAATTTCTTTGGAGCTGGTGAGGTTCGTGCCATTTTGACTCACTCCAAATCGTCACAGTTGCCTTTTCCAACTCTCCAAACCAAGAACTCAATTCTCTGAATGCTGGCAGTCTTTAGTTCTTACTCTGCTCGTATCTTACCTGCAGGCGTTGACTTAAAAAACGTTCAAGTGGAGCATTAAGTGGCATCATTCTAACCAAACTAAGAACGCCACATGTGCTATTCCTCCCAATAGACACATCAATTGAAAGCAAAGGAAAACACAGGTTAATATAAGTACTAGTAATACATTGCGAGCTGGTGCTTTTGACGTCTACGTTTCTTTTATAACAGCAAAAATGTCTGGAGTATTTTGTTGTTGCTGTTGTTGTTTTAGCTTTTGTATTTCAACACGATTGTTACTTTTAAGTATTATTATATTCGCCAAGACTGGAACTATTCGCTTCGAGTATTTTAATCATCGTTTATGACTGCATTATCTATATCAGTATTCTCTTCTGTAATGATGTTTTATTATGAGAAGAGGAAAAACATGTGTGAGTGCATGCCTTTGTGTGTGTTTGTATATATGTGTATGTGACAGAGAGAGAGAGAGAGAGAGAGAGAGAAAGAAAGAAAGAAAGAAAGAAAGAAAGAAAGAAAGAAAGAAAGAAAGAAAGAAAGAAAGAAAGAAAGAAAGAAAGAAAGAAAGAAAGAAAAGAGAGACGTATCTCTCCTGTTCGTTTTCAAACGGGTGGACAGTTGAGATGTTTCACACTTTTCCATCGCCAAGTCCTCTGTATATTTTCATATTCTCGCAGTTAGAAATAAAACAAAGCATTTTTCTCACCTCTGGATACTTAAGACAAAATAAAGGAAAACTTTAGCAGACATTAATTGCCAGAAGTTCATTGCTTTATTCGTTTGAGTCATTGAACTTTGGCCAAACTGAAGTAACGCATTGAAAGTGTTTAAACGATTAGATGCAACATTGCACTTATTTCAGTTGTTACTTATTTCATTCTTTTATTTATCGAATCGGATGCACATACTTATATAACTCTAAATGTACGCATACATCACCTGTATACTTACATTCATACATGCGCGCACGCGTGTGGTGGTGGCGGTGTGGGGGGGGGGCTGCACACCTAGCCGTTGGAGTGTCACCGTTCGAAAGCTACATGTTAACGATTCTGCCAGCTCGCCACCTTAATAACAATAATAATTCTCGGTGGAATTAATAATAATAATAATAAAAAGAAAAAGAAAAAGAAGAAGAAGAAGAAGATGAACAACAACAACAACAACAACAATAATAATAACGATAATAATAACAATAACAACAACAACAACAACAATAATAATAATAATAATTATTATTATTATTATTATAACAAATGCCCTGATGCCGTACCATGGACTTGCTTTTACGGCTTCTGATCTTAACTGACTGGAAGTACTATCATGTACATTGTTTTACCTTGGTATAAAAGTTGGGCTTTAAATATTCTACTCAATATCACGGATTTGCTTGTCAGTTGTTTGATCTTAACCAGTTGAGCATGTCCCTTAGTGGCTGTATGCAGATATGTGCATCTCTGATCACGAGCAGAAGTAGGGGGGGGGGCATCATAGCCATGTATTGATAGGAATTGTTTGGGATTTGGATAATTCACCTCTGGAAACATGGGTGTTTCGTTCAACATCCTTAAATAACCCTTATTCAAGGACCTCTTGAGTGGGATGGGCTATTCGACCTGGGCTCCACCTGCAAGGTCATGCGCTGTTTATCTTGATATGAGATCACCATGTCGCGCACAGATGGTTGTGATGCATATGCCTAGTGTACCCTTATCTGATGGATATTCATGATGGATATACTGGGCTTCGTATATTTTACCCCAATGTCACTTTGATGGTGACTGGCTCCACCCCCTCCATCACAGACAAAAAAAAATTATGAAAAAGTTAAATAATAGCCGTAGCATTCAGCCCACACAAACGTACAAAAAAATTACACTTGGCAAACTCTTTAAAACCAGCAATGAGCGGATCACCCCCTATGAAAATGATGATAATTGAAATAAAGGGCTCCGCAAATAAAATCACGCCCCACAAATAAAATCAAAAAAATATGTGGACTCAAGAGGTATATATTTCAATCTTTCACACTTATACCATAGTAGTATTCTACCCAGAAAACGAAGATACAATAGAAAAATAACCCAGATCTTGATGTATCCATGGACCCTAACAAACCAACGAACATAAGAAGATACATTCACAAAATGAGAGAGATATCAGAAATTGAAATAGAGCATTTAAAAGAAAAAACTACACCACGAAAACGCAAATACTGTCCATAGAACACTTGGCAATAACATAAATATTGAAAGTGTTAAACACGAAGATAGGCAACGAAAACGAAGTAACGAAACAAAACAAACTCAAACCATAGGAATGCGTAATGATAACAAAAATACACCAAATCAGAACAAGACAAATAAAACTATAAAAGGGAAGCAAACCTATAAACTGGAAACAAATTAATTCGGAAACAATGATTATGATAATTCAAAACTTAGCATAATATGGGAATTAAAAGCCATAGAAAACTGGATTTAATAACAAAATTTGGCTGTCATAGACTTAATTGCAACAGAAACAAACGTCAATATGACCAGGTTAAATAAAATAATATATTCGGCATCCTCTGTGGTCACAAAGGAAAGTGGATACTCCCTTAAATCCATCCAAAAAGGAGTACCACTACCTAAACAAACAGTATGGGAAACTAATATCCAGAAAAGGTAGAAAATAAAAGACAGTATACGTCAATCCTTAAGAAAATTAGTAACCAAACAACACTACTAATAAACAAGAGAGGGGGAAATACTATAGAAATATAAAATAACAAAACTTCGTTCTTAAACTTCAGTGCAATTTTGCTTACGCAATACATGAAAGCATATGAATCTCACTGACGTCTAAAGAGGTTTCCTTGAAAGTCTGTGTACTAAAATAGTCTACTAAATCTATTTCAATACAAACCATAAATCACTTAATAACAACTACGACACATCCAGTAATGCAGGAAAAGAAACGTTGTTCGATAAAAGATAGCGAGTTCAAGGATGGGGCCCTTTTAGACATGAACCTGTGCAAATTGTAGCTCCTTAGGTCTAAACAACTAGAATATCATAACTTCTAAACGCATCGGTCTCTTTGTAACTTGATTTTAGGATTTTGAACTAGAAGCAGCATTACCTGATAATAACCTCCATATTTGTTCCTTCCTAATCAGTCCTAATCCGATCATGAATCGTAACGAATACATCCAGTAAAATCATCTACGCAGTTCATAGAGTTCAGTTCTCTGGAGGTTACCTATTTAGTTTCAATAAAATATTTTTTAAAACGTCGTTTAATATGAATGCAAATAACGTGACTCTTGCAATATTTATAATATGATATAGCTTAACAAATATTGTGAACTTGTTGCTAAGTAAATTTCAGTCGTCTCTTTCACATGAACGCAAATAAAAAAATAAAAACATACAGAACACTGAAATATTAATAATATCAATCATAGTATATGTTACGTCAATATATGGTATATCTACAATGTAACAGACTTCAGGGTGATATTAGATAATTACCATTTTTAAATATTCACTCCGTATAGGGCAGACATTAACTTTTTTTTTAATATTGCAAATATGAACAGGGACAAATGCTCAGCAGATTAATATTAAAATGAAGAGAATAATGAGTGTAAAACTACATTTTCAAAATGATATATTACATGGAAAGTAGATAGTAACAGTGATATCCATATGTATATGTCGTTAAACGATGCGGTCGGTATGTGATTAACATATGATTATAATATCCCAATCTTGATATATAAACATCTTCCATATGTATACGCACAATGACAAATGCATACACATTCAGATCCATTCGCCCTTAAATATACCCATATGTCTGTCTGTCTGCCTCACACTTTGTTGTGCGCGTGTCCGCTGTTTGGATCTCTCTCTCTCTCTTTCTCTCTCTCTCTCTCTCTCTCT
>NC_068989.1:52903422-52907502 GCF_001194135.2 Octopus bimaculoides
AGAGAGAGAGAGAGAGAGAGAGAGAGACTGGCTCTAATGTTTGTAGTGAATCTGTAGAGATAGCTTCAAAAAGTGACTGATTCGCACTAGTAACATAGGTAGGATACAGTATTGATTTATACGCCTTTAATATACTTGGTAGCGTATTACGGTTGCATAACGAAATATCGCGTCCCTATCAGCAATTAATGTACACGTACCAGTTTCCAGCATTGTGTGTAATATGTAAAATTGGAATATCCAACTGTGTTATACTGTGACATCTAGTGGTTACTTAAGCATCGTGTTCGTCAGAGGTTAATGGGTCGGATGTTGTGTTGAAGAAGGAGCATGACTGGTACTTAATTTAAAGACGCTGAAAGCAGTCGACCTCGGAGAAATTTTGAGCTCAGAACATAAAGACTGATGAAATGCCGCTAAGCATTTTGTCCAGCGTGCTTACGATTCTGCCAGCTCGCCGCTGCAAGAATGTGGAAAAAGATCTTACGAGATCTTTGATAACATTTTGCTGTTCGTTCTCACAGAAATAACCGGAAAAAATTAGACGGAGAGCTTTGAAAGGTGAATATAAAAAAAGAGATGATGATGATAATTCTATTTCTAAACAGTTTTTATTCTATATATGCCACTATCTCTATAGTAATTTATATTTTTCCTCTGAGTTTCCCTACGTAGCGTCATTGTGCATTTGTCTTTTGAATGGATTGATCTTCATCTTCATATTTATTATGTTATCTTCTTTTCATGTAATGCTTTCACTGTGTAAAGCTGCGATGCGTTAGAGAAGCCATTTGGAACACGTTTCTCTTTATAACAACAATATCTTTTATCAAACTTCGATAAAATGACGTGATGATTTTCTAACGAGCGAACGGTGTTGTGTTAATCCTTTTAGATTAACCACCAGTTAGCTCGTTTCTTCCAGTACTTTATTGTTCCAAACAAACACATTTATCGAATCAACATTAAGATAAACATTCTATTTGTAGTGATCTAGTGATATTTGAGTAGGCTGGGAAAATATCTAATGTTGAATAATATAAACGACTTCATGGTTTGTGGTGAAGAAGTTTTTCTTAGCCTCACCATAGCTTCTACTTTGTTTCCACTGCACAGCATCTTGGGTAAGTGTCTTCTGTCATACTTTCGGGCTGATTAATGTCTTGGTAGTAAAATATGGTAGACAGAAGACTGTCGGAATAAACACTCCCATTCTTGCATTGCAGACTATATCTACCACATCATTAATTACAAAATCATAATCATTGAGTGATTTTTAGTGTTATCTGTTGCAAACATTTGTTTCGTATCTTTCAATACTTAAAGAACGAAATTAATTTCTCTTAAAACTTTGACATTATGAATTTTAACTCAAAATACCAGGACAAATTACCTATTTTAAATTAGCATTCCCATATGTTGTTATTAAGTTTATATGTATGTGTGTGTGTGCGTGTGTGGTGTGTGTGTGTGTGTGTGTGTGGTGCGTGGTGTGTGTGGTATGTATGTGTGTGTGTGTGTGTGTGCAAATGTAATATATATGAATATATTGTATATATATACTCACACACACACGTACACTCATATATATATATATATATACTAAGTGGTTAGAGTGTTGGACTTGTGGTCTGGTATTCCTGGATCAGACGACGCGTTGTGTTCTTGAGCAAAACACTTCATTTCACTTTCCTCCAGTTCACTGAGCTGGCAAAAATTATTGATCCTGCAACAGACCAGTATTCCATTCAGATGGGGAATATATTCACCATGGAAACCGGGAAACCGGCCCTATGAGTCTATATGACTCAAGAAGGAACTTTACTTTTTTCTTTATCTAATATATCCTTCATTTTTAAGGCGGTAAGGTATGGTACCTGACGGGTGGTTAGTTGCTATTTCTTGTGGATTTTATGCAGCTATTAGTGGGTATAATAGTTAGTAGTGCAAGAAAATAGTTACTGACACAATATACATTTTAATACCGATCAGATATTCTACAGTCGGTCCATATTGACTACTGAATATATTTCAAGCTGGTGCTTATTATATTGATTTCTAACGAAATACTAAGTTATCTTTTCGATATCAAGGAACGCGACTCGACTCATCGATTTATATTAGTAACCATAAACAAAGACAAAGATACGAACTCAGACATACACACATACTCATATGCATACATATATGTTTATGTGTGTATACATGTGTGTGTATCTATATGCAGATACGTACGTAATATATGTGCGTGTGTGGGAGATTGTGTGTGCATGCATATATATATATATATATATATATATATATATATATATATATATATATATATATATATAACTATATATATCTATAAATATGTTTGTGTGTGTGTGTGTGTGTGTGTGTGTGTGTTTGGGATGTTCGATGTAGCCTGAACCATGATGTTGGTCCTTTTTTAGGCTGATAACTAAACCAAAGTCGCTACATGCTTGCTCAGAGCAGTTGATGAGCCTTTACAGGGCTTCTTCTGAGTGTGATACCAGAGCAGCATTAGCGAAGAGCATCTCCTTGATCAAGACGCTTCTGATTTTGGTCTTGGCACGCAGACGCGAGAGGTTGAACAGTTTCCCGTCACTTCTACTGTGCAGAAACACTCCGTCATGCGTCAGGCTACATCGGACATCCCAAACATACATATTGGAGACCACAGACTACAGGAGGTCGAGAAGTTTACCTATCTTGGCTCTACCGTCACCTACAGCCTATCTCTTGATCCGAGCTCAACATACGCATTGGCAAAGCAGTTGCTGTGAAGGCTCAACTCTCCAAACGGGCATGGGACCACAACAAGCTAACCAAGACCACAAAAATGAAGATCTACCAGACATGTGTACTTAGCACTCTACTTTATGGTAGAGAGACCTGGACGCCATACACACGCCAAGAGCATCGCCTAAATATCTTTCACCTGCGCTGCCTCCGCAAAATTCTTGGCATCAAGTGGCAGGATCGTGTCCCCGACAAAGATGTCCTCAAGCAAGCAAGAACACCAAGCATGTTTGCACTCCTCACACAAAGATGTATGAGATGGTTTGGACATGTTAGTCGTACGAAAGATGGCAGAATCCTCAAGGACATACTCTACGGAGAGCTTGCCAGGGCCACTAGATCTGTTGGAAGACCGTTCTTATGGTACAAAGATGTCTGCAAAAGAGACATGAAGGCCTGCGACATCAATACCAGCAACTGGGAAGCGGTTGCCAGCAACCGTGGAGATTGGCGACGCATCATAGAAGAGGGAACACAAAGGCGTGACAGAGTGAGAGAGAAGAAATGGAAAGACAAGAAAAGACGACTGCAAGAACCTATGACATCAAAACCAGTCAGACAAAGTTTTCGCTACATCTGCGTCAACTGCCAGAGGGGGTGTTTGTCTATGATAGGACTACACAGCCACAGCAGATGTAAGTGCCATGAAATGTAAAAACCAGACTGGATTATTTTATGCGCAACTCCATTGTCTCCTTAGACAAAAGGATGCCAACAACAACAACAACATACAATTCCTTTTACAGACGTATATTGTTAAAAAAACAAAATATACTTCAGAGCCAGGCAATACAAAATTGACCCAGACTTCTTACGTTTAAACAATATACGTACGTTAAGTATATGATTGGTTTAGCGTATAAAGGGTTGAGTAATCCACGAACATGAGTATGCTTAGTGCAATTTATTCTCAAGAGAAATCAGCGTTACACAGTGCGTCGAAGCCTAACTTTCCAATTACAGGTGCAATTACAAGACGGAGTTCTACCAAGTTTCCGTCCATTCAATTTAGCCTTCAACCAACGGAATAACTTGCTCGTGAAATTAACGTGCTAGTGGTTGAGCACTCCACAAACACGTGTACCCTTAACATAGCTCTCAGGGAGATTCAGCGTGACACAGGGTGTGATAAGGCTGGCCCTTTGAAATACACTTGAGTGGACTGGAGCAACGTGAAATAAAGTGTCTCGCTCAAGGACACAACGCGTCGCCGGGAATTGAACACACGACCTTATGATCGTGAGCCGAATGCCCCAACCACTAAGCCACGTGCAT
>NC_068989.1:52907677-52911984 GCF_001194135.2 Octopus bimaculoides
ATATATATATATATATATACACGCACAACGGGCTTCCATACTATTTTTATCTACCAAATTTCATTCAAGGCATTAATCAACTCGAGACTATTGTAGAAGATACTTGCTCAAAGTACTATACAGTGAGATGGTACCCTGAACAACATGGTTACAAAAAGAACACTCTTAACTAAATATCCATACTTGCACCTATATTTCTGATATTACTGTTTGATATATATATGTATATATATATAATATACATAATCAACGAAGTCGTATTGTAGAAGAAAAATATTACAGATAGGATATCATAAATTTCGTTCCTAAGTTAAGAGCGTTTACTGCTTGACGTTGAATTAAAAATAATAGTTAACAACTCTCGAAGTACAAATGCCAAGTTTATATCAAGTTCTCAAGCTTTCAGAGATGCTGTCTCCATTCAGTACTACTTATGTGTGTGTTTAAACCATCAAAAGAATCAGATGTTTCAAGAAAAATAGTTTCAAAAGAAATTATATATTTCATGGTTCTTTATAACCTTCCGACTATCTAACAGTTTGCAAAATAACCGCAAAATCTCCTCGGGTATAACTAGTACATGTGTGTGTGTGTGTGTGTGTGTGTGTGTGTGTGTGTGTGTGTGTGTGTGTGTGTGTGTGTTTGTGAGTGTTTGTGAGTGCGTGTGTGTGTTCGTGTGTGTATTTATGTAGGCGTGTGCGTTTGGGGGGGGCGTGTGAGGGGGAGTGTGTGTGTGTGTGTAGGCAGCATGCTTCCGCACAATTCTCCTTTATAAACATTTCACTTACAGTATATTGGTCCCTTTGAAACTGCAGTAGAAGACACTTGCCCATGGTGGCGGGCTGTGGGATCGAATATGGAACCATACGGATGCAGGGCGAACGTCCTAACTAAACAACTGTGTGTACCTATATATATGGCTAATATATTTTTTATTTACATTTGTTAACATATTAATCAGTCTAATATTCCTTATGATTATGTAATGTAATAGGACTCAAGGTAAGTCTGGCGTATAACCCCGCTGGTTGTTCTGAATATATTTTATCCTGGCTGGTGTTTGTCTATTGACCATATCGATTTCATTTCTTAAATCTTGGTTACTACATTATGCAACATGTAAATTTGGGGGATGTCTTTTAAAGCTGTCCATATACACAGAGTATAACTCTAGTTTACTTTAGTTTATGTTAGTCTGATTAATTTCTTCTCTTTTGAATAGATTCTTTTTAAAGATATGTTTATTCCATAAAGAAGCTGTCTTCTGCAGTTGCAACACTGACTGTCGCCTGCTAGGATGTCTATTTTCTGGAATATTTCTTATTTATTTTAACCATGGAAAGTAGTTTCGTTTTCAAAGCCCACACCATCGCTGCTTCTAATCACTCCTAATGCGTTCCACAAGACTGCCTTTCTATAAGATTCTCACAAAGCCTATGTTTTCTTAATATTAACTTGCATGTATTTAAAATTTAACGTCAGCTGCATCCTTTTTCACCAAGCTATCCCTACCATCACCAAAAAAGGAGAGAAATAATTCAGTGTTCAAATTCATGTGTTGTATAGAAAATTTATTTCTGAAGAAAGGAAGATAGATGGAAGAGTGGCAGATGCACTATATAAGAAGTTGTTTAAAATATATCGAAAGAAAAATATCTATCAAGTCGATATTAAATTGAAATTTTATCTTCTTGAAACAAAGCTTATATTCATTTTATTGTAATTTTACAAAAAATGTGATTCCTGTTTTAGGATAAATTCAAGATAAGATATTAGCGAAATTAATCTTTGAAAGAAAATAATTTGGGGAGCTCTCTATACTGGTATTACAAAAAATACCAGAAGATAGCAACGTTTTGAAGCGTATGAAATAAACTACAGCTAAGATTTGAAAACCCTTCATGAGTGAGAAAAAAAAAATATAAGTAATAATCAATCATGTACTTATCAATAAGGAAGAAACGGTAACAAAGTTATGAGTGATAAAAAGAAGTGTAAATGATTAATTTTTAACTATTACATATGAAATACAAGGAAATATAATTATGATTAACATAAAACTAAAGATATGACTACGCAAGGGAGATAACAAACAGAACTCTATAAACATTTTAGCGAATAAGAATGGAGAAAAAGTTTAAAGTTGATACTGTACAATAATTATGGAAGTTTTTCGATGCAAAATTATATCGATAATGAATTCAACTGTTTTACTTGTAAAATCTTTCAGAATAAGGAACACGGCAAAGCCATTTGTTATTTATTATATGTTAACAATTCTCATTCATTATATTTTGTGCAATTGTTATCATGCAGGATAAAAATAACAATTATACAACAACAACGAAAATACAAAATAAACAAATTTAGGTAACATGAACGTTTCATAGAGGAGTAAATTACAGAGATGTATCAAAAACGTAAAATACAATCATTTTAATATTGAATAAGTCCGTATGCAAACCATTATGGAAACGATTACACGAACTTAGCACTTTGGACTGTATGCAAGGAGTAACGAAAGTGCCTTTACATGACGACTAAACTCAAATAACAATCAACATTTCCCCTTATCTTCATCCTAATGTCTTAAAAAGAGAAAAGTAACATTGCATACTGTATTCCCAGTTATAATAAGCCTTAAAAAAACAGACAGAATGGTCACACTGGGATGGCATTGCTCATTAGTATACGCAATAGGCGCGGGCGTGATTGTGTGGTAAGAAACTTGCTTCCCAACCACATGGTTCCGGGTTCAGTCCCACTGTGTGGGACCTTGGGCAGTTGTCTTCTACTTCTACTATATATAGCCTCGGGTGGAATAATGCCTTGAGTGGATTTGGTCGACGGAAAATAAAAGAAATTTGTATACATATGTGTATGTGTGTGTGTGTGTGTGTGTGTGTATTTGTGTGTGTGTGTGTTTGTGTGTGCGTTTGTGCGTGTGTGTGTGTGTGTGTGTGTGCATGTGTGTATGTGTTTGTGTGTATGTGTGTGTGTGTGTGTGACCACTCCTTGACAACAAGTGCTGTGTTTGCATCCCCGTAACTTAACAGTTCGGCAAAAGTGACCGATAGGATAAGTATCATGCTTAAAAAAAGAAGTACTGAGTTCGATTCATTCATTCGACTAAAAATTCCAAGCAGTGTCCCAGCATGGCCACAGTCTAATGACTGAAACAAGCTAAATGTAAAAGACAAAAGAATCATTTCTGACCTGAGACAAACAACATTAGTCAAATAACAATTGGAAAATACTTAAAACTTTTGTTAAATAATATTTGAAAGATATAGAAATGCACATATCTCTACAATTACTTTCCACTTAGAGACGCCATTCCAGGATTCTATTCACGAATTCACACAAGCAAGTTAGAAATTCTTTAATTGCATACAAAGAATATATAATAGGATCATTTTAGCGTAAATAAACAAGACGTTTGGAACAAAAGGGAAATGAATATGGAAACAACTAAAATTCTGTAAGAAAATGTGCCATGAATACTGAAAATTCCAAATACGTATCTTAATAAACCAGTCTGTTAAATCAGTTTATCTTACAGCAATTAAAATTAACACGAGACTTAACCCAATATAGGTATCCGTATATATATATATATATATATATATACACGTACATGTACGTGTACGAATATGTACATATATATATACATATATATATATATATATATATATATATTTGCATGTATATATATATTAAACATACATAATGTATAAAATACACGTGTGTACATATATATATATATATATGCGCATGCATATATGTCTGTGTATGGGTGTATATGTATGTAAGTGTGGGTGTATGTATTTATGTATGTATATATGTATATATGTGTGTATACGAGAATATCTACGATAAAATGTTTACAAGAAACTGCCATCCAATTAGCATACTAAGTTTTAAATGAAATTGAACAAAAGAAAATATCTCAAATGATCCAATAGCGTAGATTTAAATTTTCATACTGAAATGAATGTCTAATCTTTGTTAGTTAGTATGATGTCAACAACGGATATGTTTTGGCATTGTTAGACCTTATAAGAGGAGCATAATCTACACGAATTATCTGTTCCTTTCTTTTTCTGGGTCCCTAATGACTGCTGTTAAATTTCATGATATCTGAAATAAAAAAGCATTTCATCTTTTATTTGCTTCAGTCATTATACTGTGGCCTACTGGAGCATCGCCTTCAAGAATTTTTAGTTGAATTAATCGACCCCAGGGCCTATTTTTGTGTAAGCCTTGTACTTGTCCTATGGATATTTTGCCGGACCGCTAAGTTACGG
>NC_068989.1:52912568-52915327 GCF_001194135.2 Octopus bimaculoides
GTTTCTTTGTTTCTTTATCTATTTATAGATTTTGGAAAGCGGCGATCTGACAGAATCCTTAGCCCACTGGACGAAATGCTTAGTGCTATTTCGTCTGTCTTTACGTTCTGTGTTCAAATTCCGCTGAGGTCGACTTTGCTTTTCAGCCTTTCGGGATCTATAAATTAAGTACCAGCGAAACACTGTTGTCGATGTAATCGACTAGTCCCCGTCCCCAAAATTTCAAGGCCTTGTGCCTTCAGTAGAAAGGATTCATAGATTTTGGTGTGCATCATTCGGACGCCAACAATTATAGATTCAGCATAGTAAGTATAGTGTGATATATATATTACAAAGGACAGTCAGCTGAACACATCGTCCCTTGTAACACCCTTATATGATATTTGGATGCTTCTAACAAGGTTAACTCCATGATAGCCATACGGATCAGGTCATGATTTCCTCCGCACCCACGTTTTTCTTTCCTGCCGATATTGACATAATGTTCTTAAATCTAGCCATCATCGCAAAAATCGCCAGTGGAAAAAAGCCACTCATGGGCTATGGTCATTTAAGGACTATGCATACTGTTTCTCCTCTTTTTATAATTTACAGAAATAAAGTATATCACCGAAAACTACTAGATTATTAAATAAAACTATTTAGTATACACTGAGTCAGACTTCAGATCCAAAACTTCAACTACGACTTGTTTAACCTCATTCATATCAGCAACGGTGAAACTTGATATACAAAACGCTTTTAAACATTGTGCATCAGAACCTTCAATTAAAAAACAAAATCTCTACAAAAATATCAATTAAAAAATGATTGGTTCATATCATATTTAAATCAAAGAAAACGAATCAGTAATTATTGGCACAATTTCAGACAGAATGGAGATAGAATGTATTGTTCTTCTGTGTAGCTCTCTTGTTTTTTTGTTTGTTTTTTTTCTATTATTTATCGTTTGTGTCAATGATATACCCAATGGTATTAATTGATGCCAAATCATTTATATTACAAATGATATTGAGGCTTTTTTTCTTCTTTATTTTCACAAATAACTACAAAATAGAAGAGAAAAACCTCTATGAGTAATCTCCGATTAGTGAGTTTATAAATAAAAAAAAACAGCAAAATATTCTGAAAGACTAAATTCAACCTCTTGTATACCACAGAGATTATTAACTGTATAATATTATTTAGTGAAAATATTAGGGGAAATATATTCAAAATTCTCTGCAGAATATTTACGTATTGTGTTCAATGAATCACTTAACTGTAAAGTGGACATAAATAAATTGACAAAAGTTCAAAATTTCTGTTCAAACATAAATTTACATTGTTATGAAAACAAGAAAAACACAGAGCAAACCACTGATGCAATTGTTATTTCGTCTACTGCAGATTGTTACGGTTCCTAGGAATAAGTCTAAAAGATTATGTATTATTCAAAGCAAAATTACATAAGCCAGTGAAGAAGCCTCTTTGTGGTGCCTCGATCTGCAAGAAAAAGCAGGTAAATCTTCTTCATATTACACATCACCGCCTTAAAAATGAAAAGACTCGCTAAGAAAATTGAAATCCAAGTTAGACTGTCCTTAAGAAGGAAAAGACAACGGAAGGATATGAGTAGAATGCCTTTAATCACGTGTCTAGGCAGAGCTAACTTTGTGCAAACAACAACAAAAGTAATATTTTTTCAGAAGCTACAGAAAGGAGTAAATTACCATGTACAATTTAAATTTCCATGTAAATATATTAAGCACAAAACAGTTATACGTTGGATATACATTATAAAAAATAACACTTAAGACCACAAATTCTATCTAAGATTAAAGATATGTCTAAGCTCCCACTCTCGATTTTTCATCAGGATTTCTTCCAAAGCCTTTTCTTAGCTGGGTATGTCCGCAAGACTACGAAGGTTATTTGAAGGCAAAACGTTGAGAATAATAATCTTACATGACTCAGACATAAATTTATATGGAACTATATGGAACGCATATTGTTGATTAAATTGATCCCAGAATATCGATGGCAGTTAATATATCGATCTGAGGAGAATGAAGAGTACCATAAACATTGAGCTAGAGTATAAGGTAACATTTGGAGCTAGAGTATAAGGTAATATATTTGAATACTGAGAGGCATCTGACTAACCATGTATGGGACGTTAGTGATAACTTTGGCGGAAGGGAAGAGCGGAGTACATTGACACCAGAACAGAACTAATACTATTTTTATCGCTTCGAAAGGTTCTAAGCCCATAATATGAAAACGTGTCACTAATTACACCCTGACGACTTATTCCATGCTCAGCCGATTCTGTTGCCTTTCTCTCGTTTGATAGTTATGGTAAACTTAAGAAATTTAATCTTTCGATCGCTTAAAAAGCATCATACGTTTATCGTGTTAAAGTCTTCAGTGGAGAACACTGTATTGAAAGTATTCAGATCAGGTCTTTGATCTGAAAATAACCAATAGTCTTAGGTTCTTCTTCCCAATTCCCTACACTACCACTAGTTTTAAAACGCTCTGTAAATCGGTCATGAGCGCTGCCCTTCTTCTCCCTCTTGAAAAATCAGACAGAAAAAAGATAATTGCTGGCATTACATATACTAGAAAATCCTTTACATTGACGAGAAGAGTAAAATTCTTGACAGAAGCTATCAGGAAAGCATTCTTCAAAAAGATTTGTGTCATTATTTTTTTCTTTTCAGGAGAAACCAAATTATGCTTATAATGTCCAATATATATATATATATATATATATA
>NC_068989.1:52915452-52922110 GCF_001194135.2 Octopus bimaculoides
TGTTAGTTAGTTAAATAGATAGATGTTAACGATATCTATGTATGCATGCATGTATGCATGTGTGTGCATGAATTTATGTATGTGTGTGCATGAATTTATGCATATATTATGACACAAAGAATTGTGGGAAAAGAGTTGATTCCTATTTTGTAGAAGCGGAAAACTTCAGTAGCCGCATTTCTGTATTTCTCCTTTCTGATTTTCGAACAGTGCGAGTAGAAACAACTAGAATACGTAACTTTTCTAAATAGAATTTTAAAAAAAACGCGAAAAATATACTCAAAACAAAAGTACTCAAAAGGAAAAAAAAATGTAAACTTGGACATAGCAATTACTTTCAGCAGGCGTTGGAAAGTGTCAGATGATATCGTAACAACTTACAAATTGGCAGTGGAATATCGATGTGGTAACAGATGAGAAAATGACTTTGAGAATGTTCCCTATGGTTCCAAGACGCATACAAAATTCAAAGTCAAATATATCATATATCAAAACAAAGAGATCAAATCTAATGCTGAATACATCTAATGGGCGAAATTTTACGCCACTTCCCTCCGAAGGCCATCATATTCCACTCCACATCGAAAACTGCAAACGTTAAACAAGCTACTAGATCTAGACGATCTAAAGGAATTTACTGGCTTTGGTATCTTGAAATTGATTCTGGTAAGGTCCTTTGTATTACTTTGGATTTTTGTTTCGCCCTTTCTATTACTCTTCTGATTTACAACAAACATTCTACAGTTGTACGTTTGTTTGTAACCACTTCATTTCTTTCTTCTTTCAGTCTTCAGTGCGTTAGATTATCACTTAAGTGCAGACATACATACTTTCATCGTTCAATTGTGCAAACAGTCGTATGACTTCACCTATTAACTTCGTATAATGCCGTGTAGTCCCTTCGCATCATTTGGTTATTTCCTGTCTGTCGGAACTGGCTCCGAGTTGGAAGATATTCAGAAAAATACCCAGAATAAGAGACTTCCGTATTATTCCTGCATTCTTCTATGCTACCGAATATTCTTCCTCCAGGCAGTTACTACCGACAAATAAATAGATACATAGTTGTGTACGCGTGTGTGTATAATACACACACACACACAAGCACATATACACACATATATACATACATTTATACATACATACATACATACATATATACATACATACATACATACATACATACATACATACATACATATGCCGCCGTCAACATCGGACAGCCAGGTGCAGAGGACCTTTTAAAAAGTTCGTTTTAGACGCCTTCCTCTAGAAATATGCCAACTTCTCCAGCCTAAATCAATAACTGGTTTATTTCTCCAATAATTAATAAGAGAAACACCTTTTACTCACCAATGTAGCGTTATCCTGAACATATTTTAAAATATACATCTACACCACCTGGAATCTTGCTAATACGATTATGGCTGAAACTAACACTACCACAAATGAAACTAACAACGTCACCACCGATCTGCGCAGACCCTTACATACTATTTCTGAATTCTAAACTACGGTGTTAGTCACTGTTTTAACGCCTTTGGTCGATTAAAAACAATAATAAGGACGCTTGTACGTAAACGTGCCGAACAATCTGATAGAAAAACCAGCTAAAGCTCTGTAAAAAGCATCTTACTTTCATACATAAAAGAAGGACTCATTAAATGATATACTCCCAGAAATACTAAATCTGAGGAAATGGTCAGCTAGGTTACAGTTTAACTTAAGCGAAACAACAAAATGGACAGAGTAAATTATCGGTTAAAATTCAAAACCAGATGTTTGTTTACTTCAATCATATCGTTCTTATTTCGTTTGGAATCGTAGTAGGAATTCCTACATGGTATTCTCAAGCTGGAGCAAAGAAAATTGATAGCAGTCGGAGAGAAAAGTTAATAAACATTAATTAATCAATTCAATTAAGAAACATTAACTTTCAGACACGCTGAGAAGAGTCAATATAGAAATAATATAATTAAACTGACAATAAATTCATGTCTGCATACACACACAGGGACTCACATATTCATACATACTATACACAGAGAAACACGTCCAAACACCTTGCACACATACATATATATATGCATAACATATGCATACACAGATTACGCTGTGAAAGTGTATTAGTGAAGATTAAGAGATTGTAATTGGGGTACTTAATTCATTCTGAAGCTCACATTTGTCTCTATGGACTACGGTTCAAATGGTTTTTCTCTCTGCATACAAGTGAAATGCCAATAACTTTATATTACTACTGAAATTTCTGCACTGATGTAAGACAGAAACAATGCTGCAATAGCAGAAAGAGGAAGGCCATAATGATAGCTTTGCAGCAGGCGTCTCCGGGCAATTGTCATCGGTCATTCTTGTAAGTTATTACGTCATTCAAAGTTCATTCACAATTATCATTCTGGTCGTTCTAAGATCTATCAGTCACAGCTGCAGGATAGCTCGCTGGTACGACCGCATAAGACCGAAATCCGTCCGGTATTATCAATCGTTGAATCAGTGTTTCCTCTGTGGCTCTTTATTATGTACGCAGAACAAGAGACTTGAAAAGAAGCCGGACGGTACATACACGAGAATACTTCAAGCAGTTCTCAGTTCTTCTTGGCAGCAACACCTTACAAAGTAACGACTATGTGACAGCCTTCCTACCATCACCTAAGCAATCACCAATTCACATACAGATACCGGTAGACCAAAAAGCGCATAAACCGACCAGCTTGTAAAAGACACCTGATATCCAATTGAGGATACGAAGACAGCTATGAAAGATCGCGACGTACGACGTGGAAAAGTTGAATTGTTCCAAGCAAGTCGTCCGACCGTATAGGATAGATATATTATCCATCTACTACTAAAATAACACGCTCACTCCTTCATTGTATTCTATATCTTAATACATTTCCATTAATTAGAAATTTTTTATTGTTGCCATTTTGTTTTGGGTTTTTTGCCATAATCAGTGATTTGCATGCATAATGATTATTTTCATAACTAAAAGTGAGATTTTAATTAATTTAAAGTTGATGGCTCATTACGTTACGTATGCTCACATTGGTGTATTAATGGGAAAAAATTACATATGTTTCATTTGTACATAAATACACACACACACGCACGCACACAAACACGCAAACACACACACAAACTCATATACGCGCGCGCAATCAATCGCTTCATGTGTTTGAAGTATCTGCAAATCTTCAATTGGTTCACTTGATAATGCTGTCAATGGTCTCCCATTAAGTCCATTCAAATATTGCACTTTTCGAGCATGAAACTTGAAGTAGGTCAGATAACTCATCCGCATTCATTAAATATAGTATATGCATATGTGTGCGTATGTGCGTGTGTGTGTGTGCGTACGTATTTATGTGTGTGTTCATGTGTTTATGCGCGCGCGTATGTGTGTGAGAGCATATGTGTGCGTGGTGTAGTGTAGTGTAAAACCTTTCAGTGAAAGATATAGAGAAATATTCGTCTAAGTATGTATTGACTACATCATTTTTGTGAGGGGCACTAAAGGTCATATAAGACTTACATTTCCAGTAAAAACAAAAAAGACTTGATTTACTGCTCCACTACTTGAAGATTTCGTTTTGCAACACTGTGCCTGGAACAAATATAAAATTACAAAGACAAAAATATTCCATTTCATATTCGACTGATCGTAGATAATGCGCTTTGTCATCTAAAATCTCTGTAGCATTACCATCCATATGTTAGCTTACTGCTTATGACGCCAAATACGTGACTTTTGCAACTAAAAGATCAATGTATTATTGCAACGATATTGCAACATTTAATGCGTTATATCCTTGGCGCACATTTGTTCAGTAACAAATGTTATTGATGAGAAAAGAGGGCCAACTCTAAAGGAAATTTAGAAATCCTTCAATGGTTTGGAAGCAGTAAAAATAATGAAAGGAACCAGGAACAAATTACAGAGACAAAATATGAAAGACTCTTGGAACAAACTCTGCCCTCAATTTATTGATAATGGCATTTGAAGAACCAGCAGATGTTCGAAATGAAACAGAAGCGATCGATGATATTACTAATCAATTGCACCTTCATGTTTCTACGAATGACAAATGATCTGTATCAGTCGCACAAGTAAGAGCTCACAAAGGAAGACCTCATTAAAATGAAAAGCTTGACGAGATGAAGAATTAGATCTAAAAAAAAATAAAAATAGGAGACTCCTGTTTTCTTCTTCACTCTTAAAGGGTTGCTTGATAAAACTTTTTCATGCGTTCAAAAACCAACGCAGATTTTCGTGTCCCAAGACTTATATTTCGAAGCCAATAAAATAATTACAAACTATTCTAGAAGCTAGATTTAAATAAATCTATTAACGTGTGTTTGCGTGACATCTATAAACAGTTAGACAAAAAGAAGTCAGTCATCGAAGCAATGAATTGTTGAAGAATCTATGCAGAAAAGCGACTCCTACGTCAAGCGAACTAAACACGACAAAGCAACATAATTAAAGCGATATTTAATTATGATTTCTAAGCCTAAAATGTTACTTAATTTCTCCTTAACAATTATAGGCAATTTTTGAGACCAAATATCTTCAGCAAGACTGAAAGTGCCACTCATAATACTATTTCTAAGCGAATAAGCCTCCTTCTTGAAGGTCTGTTAATGCTTGAACATTTGGTATCAATTGAAACGTTACGTTGTATAGACACATACATGTATACATTCTTACACACCACACACACACAGATATATATAAGAAAAGATATAAATAATGGTCATTACGTATTTTTCTTTATTCTTTTTTCTTTTTTACTTGTTTCAGTCATTTGACTGCGGACATACTGGAGCACCGCCTTTAGTCTAACAATTCGACCCCAGGATTTATTCGTTGTTACAAACCTAGTACGTGATCTATCGGTCACTTTTGCTGAACCGCTAAGTTATGGGGACGTAAACACACCAACATCGGGTGTCAAGCGAAGGCGAAGAGACAAACACAGGCACAAACACACAACGTGACATGGACGATTTTAAGTAGAGCATCGCCTTACAGGCATGGTGCCCATAAAAGACCAATGAAATGTGAGTTGTGTTTGTTGGAAAAGCTGCATATCTTATTCCAAGATAAGAAAGCTCTGAACCAAAGACGCGAACTTTTAAATTCATGTAGACATGCGTCCAAATTTAAAATGTCGGCGAATAACATACCATATGGGTAGTATATATATTTGTTTATATATTTGACTCCTCGTAATCATTGTGCAATCTTACTATTGGATCGGTACCGCATTATAAATTATTAATTTAGCGTTGCAAGAATATTGTATAGAACCCTACGTCATTTTAAGAAAACCTTCGACTGGTATATGCATAGTTTTTATTTTTTCTTGTTTTACTTTATTTTATTCTATTCTATTTGTATTTATTTTAAAACACTGTGTAAACAAATTTAACCGTTTCTATGGACGGTTCGATATAAGGAATTCCATTATGCATATATTTTTGCCCAATTTTAACTTTTATACACCCAGCAATTTCTTAAAAAGTTGTCTACATATATACGCCGAAACCTAAAAGATTTTTATGTGGATGTCTGTATTGTAACAATGCTTACGTATTCGAATGTATGCGTCTATGCTTACGTATAGAGCCTAGGTTTCCACTTGTGCACATACAGTTATGATTTCGCGTGTGCGCGTTTTTATATATGCATGGGTAAGAGTGTATGCTTATATTTATTTACACATACATGCATTTATTCGTGTGTGTGCATCTATGTTATATATGGGAATGTGCGCTCAGGTTTGCGCTCACACATACTTGAATTGTGTGCATACGCATGTATACAATTATGTTTGTAAGTGTTTGCGTACATATCCCCATATATATCTATATACGTGATGCTAATATACATGTTTGTATACACATATATACGTAGCCCAATTTTGTGTACGTTTGTTATATACGCTACATTCCCTTCTTGCTTGCTTTCCTTCTTTCTCCCTTTCTTTCTCTATTTCTTTCTTCCCTTCCTCCTTTCTCTCCTTTCTTCCTTTCTGTCTTTCTTTCTTTCTTCCTTTCCTTCCTCACGATAGCCACACTTTCTCTCTTTCTATATTAGTACGTTCTTATCGATATGTTACCCCCCCCTCTACTTCATAAGTCAAGATACATGTTTTGTTACCAACGCGTCATATTTTGCGTGCGCGAGCTTGACTGCGTGTATATGTGTATGTGTATACATGCGTATTCATGCATGTATTTGTGTCTTGAAAATATATACCTATATACGTAGATTGTCTATACGTATGCATCTGTGTATTTTGTTGTATACATATATGTTGTAGATAGTCTAGTATGCGTATATACTGTTGTAATCTTATTTTATTTTATTTTAATGTGTTAATTCGAATATAATTAATTATTTACAATATGTATTTTGAGCCCATTTTTTTATTTAAGGTTTTCTTCGATTTTTTTTTTTAAATAGGATGAATATATATTAAATTCATTTGTCTTGTTCATTGCCCACCCATGACCGTTATTTGAAATGACCAATGAAATAGATCTATGTGTTTCAAATTTTATATTAGTATTGATTGCATTGTCATTCCTTTCCCATTTCTAACAAAACTGTCCGATGAACGGGAACGTGAAACTC
>NC_068989.1:52922806-52923715 GCF_001194135.2 Octopus bimaculoides
TATATATATATATATATATATATATATATATATATATATAGAGAGAGAGAGAGAGAGAGAGAGAGAGAGAGAGAGATTAAACTAGGTTGGATGAAAGAGATGAGCAGCATATCCTATTGGTATCTTCGACCAGTCATTTTCTGATGCAGTCTATGTTGTTATAATAGACTCGTTTACTTTCAAAGCTTGCTGTTGAGGTGATAATATTATGAAATGGAGCGTTTATATCTATTAGTCTCCTATTTATCTCACGTAAATGATTATACTAAACGTTCCTTTAATTAATTATATGTGACTTCCAATCGAACCTTACCACACGCATTCATGTAACCCTTCCAATCATGTCCTATGGGCAAGCTGCTATATCCTCAAATTCAAAAAACTTTGACAGTACCCTGTTTCAATTATCTCTTTCCCGCGTGAAGTAGAAGCTGTGTATGAATAACTTCCACTTCCATGAAAGAACCGAGTGAAGAAAGCTATCTTGATATTAACGGCCTGCTCTTGATGTAATTGATCCATTCTGATAGTCACATTTAGTGCTTCTTTTATAATCCTTTATAGTCAAAGACTTAATGATTTTAAAATTATGGATTCCCCGTGTGAAAAAAAAAAAAGGAAAAAAATAATACAGGGTAATTTTGCCTGATCAGTGCGGAAGATTCATTGAACTTTTTCGTTACAGACAGAGCACTGGCCATGGTGCTGCTGATAGATGCTTTCTATGACAAAACATGATAACAGAAATAAATATTCACAGCATTAGAAAAATTCCATGATCAGATTCCTAAGAGACTGACGTTGGTTTTCGCCGGCCAGATTTGTTTAGAAAAGTCGACAGAATGTCTATAGAGGAGTTACCTTGATGGACGGGAAATTCAAGTTTCAAGTTTCACTCTTCAGGAAAAA
>NC_068989.1:52924006-52927456 GCF_001194135.2 Octopus bimaculoides
CACACACACACACACACACACACACACACACATATATATATATATATATATATATATATATATATATTCATACTTTGCTGCCTTTGGAATTCCAAAATGAAAATTATTCGATGATGTTTCTATTACAGACAGACCCGATTGAACGTTCAAAGTTACCAGGGCTAGATGGATTTCCTTGTTTAAACAAATCTAGGTGGTATAAAGTGAGTTCTCATATCTCGTCACATCTTTTATGCATCCACTAATAGTGCTATGCAACTAAGGAGTTCCTGCTTTTTTTTTTCTCACATTCTTCGCCTACAGAAGATGCACAATTTTACAACATATGAGTAAAATTACTAACTCGGCAACTGAGTCTGATTTAAAATTTTTGTCATGATTTATGCAACAGCGTGATTCTAGGTTTGATAAATTATTAAGCCTGATTAGTTTCATCGGTCATGAGCCTTCGAAAGCATTCAATAGTTTTCTTTTATCAGTTATAAGGTTTTGTCCTGAAGGTGTGTTTTCAGCATACTTGGAAACCTCGCTTGGTCAGCCAATTTCTCAATACAAACAACACACACAAGACGTGACAGCATTTCTCTTAATAAAATGAATCCAAGAACAAGTAGTTTTTATTATACTGGCGCACTTCGCTCTTGGAACCAATGCCCACATCGGCATCACTTTGTGAATTAAGTACTACTATATCATCTACATTTGATTCATTGCCATCATTGAAATTGTCCACGTCCTTGTAAATACGAAATACAAACAAAAGTAACTAAATTTAGAAATGACAATGTTAAAAGCCTGTATAGTTGCTGGCAGAACTACATTCAAATGCCTGGGCACAATTGGAATCATTGAGATGAACGGATCTATTTTACTCGATAATTCGCAGTGAGATTTATTGACTGTCATGGCGGACGCCATTCGACCTGGAAACTGCAAGCGCGAAAGGCAAATGACAGAAGGCAGTCAAAAGGTCTCAGTTTAATTCTTAGCACAATGACAGGTTTTCCAAAATGACCAACTTCCGTAACCAACTTCAATCATGCTTTCATATAAATGGAATTCTTGTCCCATTGCAAGGCCCATTAACCTTATTTAAATTTCACATTAGCATCATAACATATTCTTTCCTCCATATTGGAATTCTTGAGTCGCCACTTCTTCGTCTTTTCCGTTTTACTTTAGTCTCTTTGTCTCATTTTTGGTTGATAACATGTTTATCTTACTTTTTTGTGTTGTAGTTTTGTTCCTTTTTCTTTCTAACAATTCTTATTTAACTAAAGTCTATCTTTACAGAAAGAACTGACCGAATAGGTACGACAGTGTTAAATAATGGTTAGTTATATCACTTATATGTGTATTGTCGGTTAAACTTAAATTGTCTACTGCGTTTGCAGTAATACAAATATGAGTGCCAGAATATATGAAAACCGTTTTCCTAGGAGATAAAATAACTGAGATTCAGAGAAAAGGAAAATGAAGTAAAGTATAAATGATTGTTCAGTACGAATATAGTATAGCATATGCATTTACGAAAGAAAAATAGAAATATGAAAGTGCTTGTCATATAATTTCAGTGACATTAATATGAAACGTATATCATGACATTGATGCAAATGACTCTCCACTTCCGTCATACATACAACATGTATGGTAAGTATAATAGCATGAAGGTAATATCAAGTATATCGTTTGGTGTCAAGGAAACAAACACACACACATACATATGCACATACATACGCACACACAAACACTCTCTCTCTCTCTTTCACTCTCTCTCACTCTCACTTTCTCTTAGAATCACACACTCACACACACACACACACACTTTATAGTTAAAAGAGAGTAATAACGGAAAAGACGAAACACTGAGAATTCAAGAATCTCAAGATGAACGAAAGCAGTTATAAAAGAATATACTATGATGCTATTGCGAAATTTAAATAAGGTTAATGGGCATTGCAGTAGGGACAAGGATTCAAGTAATCCATTTATATGAGAGCATGATTGAAGTCGACATTGTTACAGGAATTGATCATTTTGGAAAACCTGTCATTGTGTTAAGAATTAAACTGAGACCTTACGACCCAGCTCTATCATTTATCTTTCGTGATAACAGTTTCCAGGTCAAATGGCGTTCATCATGACAATCAATAAATCTCAATGTAAATCATTGCAGATAATAGGTCTGTTCTTCCCAGCGATTCCATTCGTGCCTAGACATTTGTATATAATTCTGTTAACAACTACACAGGGTTTTGGCTTCTGAATTTAGTTACTGTTTTGTATTTCGTATTTTAAAAGACGATAAATGTAGCTTCCAACTGCGTGCATTGTTTATGTTGAAAACTTAAGGGGAGGGGGAGGGGAAGACGATGCTTCCAAGTAAGCTGTTTGATTTCTAAGAAGCATACACTTTCTTGATAAAGGATGTCATAGGTGAAGTGAATTTAAAGTTATATTTAATTTCGGAATTCAAAGCCTGGAAAGCAGGCACACACAATACTGTTTTAGTAGTATAGATGAAAGTTACAAACAGTTAATTTACTGACGAAAGCACGTACAACAGATCCCGACAATATCAGATTCGAAACTACTTAACTCTTAAGCTGTCTAAATATTATAAATTTTGTTTCCGCCGCAGAAACTCGCAGAAAACACACGGGTCACACGCGACTCATAAGAGTCGTACAAAAGGTGGTTGAAAATGTCAGCATTATAGGATTAACGATATTTCATGACCATAAGGTTAAGCAATAGAAAAAAGGTAGGTGTCTCCTTGATACTAAGTGAATATTTGGCCTGCGAAAAGTAAGACTCATGATAGAAAGGATAAGTTACATAATGCAGCACCACGCACTCATAAAAGAGACTAGATGTACGCATCTGAATGCCTCCGATCGTTTATCTACTTATTTGAAATTGCCCTGAGGTTAAACAACAACAACAGCAACAACATGCGGGTATTCGGATAGCAAACCGGTCCATGAAATTCCTTAATTCACAGGCATATGCAGACTTACCTAATTGCTACTCCAATCAATGCTCACCAGCGGTTTATTCTTTTATGCCTATATTTTCGCCTGGTTTTAACCTTTATACAACCAGCGGTTTATTTAAGAAGTTGGCTGCATATATACACTGAAATCTAATGGTTTTTTAATGTAGATGTCTGTATAGTTACAGCACTTACGTATTCATATACATGTACCTACGCTTACATATGGGGCCTGGGTTTGCACTTGTGCATATGCTGTTATGATTTCGTGCGTATATTTTTTGTGTATACACGGTAAGGGCATATGCTTGTGTTTATTTATACATACATGCATCTATATTATTATATGTGCGTATGTGCGATTAGGTTCACACTCACATATACTTGTATGTGTACATACGCATGTATAAGGTTATGATCGTAACTATTTGCGTACATATCAACATATGTATCTA
>NC_068989.1:52928386-52930886 GCF_001194135.2 Octopus bimaculoides
CTTTCTCCTTTTCCTTTTTTATGACAACTACATTCCCCCCACCACCCCCTTTCCCATACTTAACGTTATTATAGATACGTTACTCTTTACCCCTCCACTCCATAGATTAAGATACAATTGTCGTTACAAGTGCATAGGTTTTCCATGCGCAAACTTATATGCGTGTGTGCGTATATGTGTGTAGATTTGTACTTATGTATATATCTGTGCCTTGTGAATATAGGCCTATATACGTAGATTGTCTGTGCGTACGCAGCTGTGTATTTCGATGTATATATTTATATATAGATATATATATATATATGTTGTGGATAGCCTTGTATACAAACACGCTATTGTAATTTTAATTTTATTTTATTTTATTTTATTTTTTTATTTTGAATGCAGCGTATACTTTATTCTATTGATTTGATTTTAATGCGTTAATTCGAATATAATTAATTATCTATAATATGTATTTGGAGCCCATTTTTCTATTTAAGGTTTTCTTCGATATTTTTTTAATAGGGTGAATCTGTATTAAATTTATTTGATCTGTGTTCTTATTTTTGTTTTTCTGCAAAAATAGAATTTTTTAGAGAATTCCTTGACAATATCTTTTTTATATTTTCCTCATTTACTTATGTAGGATACCATAGAGTATATCACGTAATAACATTCTTTAAAGCTCTTAACACAGTCAGACCATTCGTGAATAAATGTGTGTGTGTGTGTGTGTGTGTGTGTGTGTATGTGTGTGCATGTGTGTGCGTGCATGTGAGTGCGTGTGTGTATTTCTCTTTTTATCCTTAATTATGTGACGCTCTTTCAGAGTAAAGGATGCCATATCCTGAAAGACTGTCATATCATTAAAAGCACTGTTATTCAGCAAGACATAAACTACATGAGCAAGTGTCATTTTTCTTGCTAGCGCTCGTTTTATATTCACGTTCCGGGAAATACGAAAAAAAATCGACATGGACATACGAAGATATGGAAGCATGTATTTAAATGCGGAAGCAAATCGCACAAATAAATAAATTGTATATCACACGAGGCAAGCGCTTTAGAGGAAAATGCAGTTTTTTTAACAAGGGGAAGTCTTGACCCAGTGCCTATGCCAAACTGAAACCCCATTATGTCCCTTATAGCAGTAATACGGTAAGCACTCCTACTATAGATGTCGCAGATCACAATACCTTCTGCCATATTACAAAAGGAAAATTATGAATTTAGGAAAAGCAAATAAGAATGTAGAACTTTTGTCATATAATGTCTATGAAATGAATATGAAATGAATATCATGACATCTCTATGAAAGAGAAACCTCTCACGTCACACACATACACATTGTGCATGGTAAATATAATAGAATGAAGGTATCATTCTTGAAAAGGGTGAATCAAGTAGATCGTTTGATTTCTAGGAAAAACACACACACTTACACACACACACACTCTCCTCAAACACGCATGCACACACGCGCACATACACACACTCTCTCTCTCTTTCTCACACACAAACACACACAAACACACACATACACACACACACACACACAAACACACACACACACACACACACACACACACACACTAAAAAAAACGAACATATACAGACTTTATTGGTAAAAGTGTTGACAGTAAAAACAGACTAGACGAAGAGCTGGCAATTCGAGAATCCGTATGTGAACTAAAGCAGTTGAAAAAGCATACATGTTGCAATATTATTGCTTACAAATGGCGGCATTTTTACAGGAGAGTGGTCGAAGTTGATACAATCGACTCTAGCAGATGACTGGTACGTATATTATCGATCGCAGAGAGACAAGGTTATGTTGATGGAATTGAAATTCAACAGAGAATTAGACTATAAGTATAGCAAGGCATTAATCCACTGTAACAGTGTCTACAGCACACCACACTACCATATGATAATATACTTACGTGTTTGTCATTTCTTCACTTCGGCTGCTTGTGTTCTCTTTTACGTCCTCCTGTCTTATTCTTCGTTATCAATTCTTTTTCCTCTTGTTCTCATTGCTTCCACTTCAACACTATCAGTAAATGTCAGTAAGGACAGAGTTCTGAGTGTAACGGAGTAAATATGCCACTCAAACTGATGTGTGATTTTGAATGAAAACAGTTCACTGATAGTCGTCTTGTTGTGGGAATTTAAACGATCAATGTTTCGAATTGATCGTTTCTTATTACTGCTGCAGTGGAAGTCAAAAATTATAGAAAAAAATGAGCAAACTCGACAATGAACTATTCAAAGTATACGCCATTCTAAAAAGCAAGAATATACTCTTGCCGGGAGGAGTTCCTCCACTCACTTGTGTAAACTGCTGTGTTGCTTATAAAGTTTTGTATGCTCCTACTGCATTCGTTTCTCGTTACTAAGAGCACCCCCCCCCCTTTCAACAAGATACAACAATAAATATTGCATACTTCTTTATCACAAGAAAAATACATCACTCTCAAAGCACATTTGGCAAAAGTATCTTATAGGTAAGTCCACT
>NC_068989.1:52932844-52933925 GCF_001194135.2 Octopus bimaculoides
ATGTGGAACCCATGCTCCATACTTCTGAACCTTTCCCATCGAGTGAAAATGCTTCTCTATAGCAGTGTGGGAGCATTCCACTTTCTCTGTCTGTTCCCTTGTCGTTTGACGAGAATTTTCACGCAAAAGTTGGTTTAATCGCTCTTCATCGAACTCAACTAGACGGCCAGAACGAGGTGCGTCTTTGAGGTCAAACTTTCCATGTTTGAACTTGTCATACCAGTCACGAGTGGTTCTTTCAGCTATGGCACCCTCTCCATACACAGCACAAATGTCGCGAGCAGCTTTTACGGCCTTACAACCTTGATTAAAAGCAAAAAAGGAGGTGTCGAAAATGCTCGTTTTTCTTAGCTTGACATTCCATTTTAATGATCTGGAAATAAACGAAAATTAACTAAAATTAACTTGAAAAAAAAATAGATTCCAAAATGATTCAAAAGTAGAATTAAACGAAAAAAATAGATTCACAAATTTAAAAACGCAATAAATTCCAAAATTTAAAAGAACGGTGGGTACTTAGCTGCCAACCCAATAGGTCATGCCATTTATTTTTGCAATGTCAAGTCCTTTTAATACGGCATATCCTACTTTACTCCATCATCTCCACCCCTGTTTCATTTACCATTGTTTCATTAGAAGATCACTTAGTTAAAGCCAGTAGACTCTTGATTGTACTCAGGCTTCTCATTTTCTCTAATATTTATTTAATAGTTTAGAAAATCCTGTTTTTAGCTGCTGGTGAATTTTAGAAGTTATTTAAACCTACCTCTTGTACAGATTAGCATTTTAATTGTGTTAAGATGACCCATCACGCTCAAATATCGTGCCAAAACTTTAAAATGTCACACACACACACACACACACACACACACACATGACCGATATGTTTATGGCTGCTTCAACTTTCTATATAGTTATTTTTTTCGTCCTTGTTTTCGTATACATCCGCAGCTTTCTTCCAAGGAATCTAACGGTCTTAGCTTAGTTTTTCCTTGGGGCTGGCCAGATTGGAGCAATCTCGAGTATAACCAGCCGAAATTGCAAAGATAATCTGGAACTCGACTGAGGAAAGAAAACTCCG
>NC_068989.1:52934636-52939526 GCF_001194135.2 Octopus bimaculoides
TGTGTGTGTGTGTGTGTGTGTGTGTATGTGTGTGTGTGTGTGTGTGTGTGTGTGTGTGTTATATCTTTATTTACGCCATGTTCTGTATTCCCTGTATTCATACATATAAAGATACAGATAGACACTGAGACAGAAACCGATATATGGTCATATACATACATACATACATACATACATACATACATACATACATACATACATACATACATAACTCGAAGCGACAAGTCGCGTATTTGGAGTGGAAAACTATTTATCAAAAATACGATGAATACTATCTCCAACTTTGGAGCCACAACTATCAGCCTCGTTAAATAACTAGTTAATCTTCAGATGAATTAATTGAGGGAGCCTTTTATTCATGATTGTAAGGATGTTCGACTGAAATTTGAAATTAGCATGCAGTGAGTTACTATAAACGACATGGCTGGGCACAACATCAACAACAACACAACCGAGGAACAGAAGGAAAACAATAGCTAAACAGGTAAAAAATTCTTTCTAGCTGTAGTTATAGAATAATCAGATATTACAAAACTCATTTCTCTTGGAGTTATGAATTGAATACTGACCTGTTTAACTGCTAAAAAAAAGAGAAACAAAGCTATGCTGTTGGCTATGTGAATCGATTGGAATCATATTGGGACGATCTGCATCCAGAATTAAATCATTTTACTGCGAAGCAACTACGCCAACCAGCAACATTTGTAGAACATAGAAAGAAGGTTAGTAACTGCAACTTTATTAAAAAATCGAAAATTAACCTTCTTCCCAGCTTTATAAACAAAAACGAAAACGTGAATGATGTTAGGCCACCAGCTGGTTTCGCAGCTAACGACATTCCTACAGATTCTATAGTGCCTGCCAGCTAAAGTATATTACTGACTCAAGTAACTGACCACTGTCCCCCTACTACGACTGTGGTAAATAGCAAGCACATCCGCAATGGTTATTGCAGTAGTAGTGATAGTCAGGATTATATACGGGTGAAATGTGCCCTTACTGAAATTAGTAAAGCCAAAAATAATTTTGGCTGCGAAATACTCTCTACCAAAGTAAGTAAAAAACCACCAGATACGGTATTAAAAGTTGTTAACGAAATTGGTGAGGAGTATTTACAGCAGTGTGATGAACCCAGATTCTGGCAGATTAACGCATGTCTATATGTTCTAGCGGTTACTATTGCAAAGCAGTACATGAATGACATTCAAAAAGTAAACAAAACCGAAACAACAAAGAAAGTACCGTCATGGGTTTTGAAGACAGAGAAAAAAGATAGCTGGTTTACGGAAGACCATCAGTTATGTAATGATACTTATTGCATGCAAACAAGCAAATCACTATACGTCCCACCAACAGAAAGTAAAGAAGGAGATAGAAATGATGTCTGGAGACACCAAACAGAGGACATTCACTTGCAAACTGATTACCATCAAGCAGAAGCTAAAAGCCGTCAGTGAAAACTCCGACATCAGAACAGAATAACCGAGAGAACAATAAACAAAAAATTTAACCGCAACCAGGCAGCAGTATACAGAAACATGAGAGGAGAAGCAATGAACATCACAGAAGTTCCTTCATGAGAAGACATAGACACCTGAAGGAAGAAAATTTGGAATAAAGAGGAGTTTAACCAAGACGCTCTGTGGCTGAAAGAAATCCGGAGAAGTTATTGCTCCTGCGTTATACACAAACATACAACATTGATGGTGAAACTCTTGCAACTGTGATCCAAAAACTCCAGGATGGAAAAACACCTGGAAGAGACTTGATTGTTGGATATTGGTACAAGAAGCTAACATTCTACTAACCATATCTTATCAATCTGTACCAGCAAGCTCTCAATGAGAACAGTAGCATACCACACTGGTTAGCTCTGGCAGAGACAAAATTGAATCCCAAATGCAGAACCATCTACATGGCAAAACCTACCGGCCAATTGCATGTCAGAACTTAATGTATAAGATATATATAGCATGCTTAAACCTCCTCCTCCAGGACCATTATGAAACCAATGACATCAACACAGTAGAACAAGAAGCTGGGAAGAAGGGAGTCTGGCGATGTGCCGAGCAACTATTAATGAATAAAACTGTGATGTCAGAGGGGCGAGAACATAGGAGGAAACTAGTTTCAATGTGGCTTGACTACAAGAAAGCTTTTGCCTCTGTCCACCACTCATGGATGCTAGAAGCCCTTCAACTTGCTAAAGTTCCAGTGAGCATAGTCAAATCCATAGCTGACCTAACTTCATCGTGGGGCACCATCCTGAAATTAAGCACAAAGAGTGACTCTGTTATCACTAATAGAATACAGTATCGCAAAGGCATATTCTAAGGGGACAACCTCTCTGTGATGTTGTTTATACTTTCTGTAAACCCATTGTCATTCATGTTAAAAAGAAGTCTGAATGTTATATAACTGATTCACAAGGAAACAGAAATACCAAAATTACACAGTTTCTTTGTGGATGACTTGAAATTTTATGCAAAGAATATCCATGAGGTGAAAAAGAATCTTGAGCTAGTTATAACATTCTCAAAGGATGTAGGGTTAGAGTTTGGCCAGGACAAACGTTATGTGGTTGTGAAAAGGGTCAAAATTATAAACCAGACTAGCAACATCATCAATGATTTGATTGTTTCCCCTATATCTGATGAGGAATGTTACAAGTATCTAAGGATATATGAAAATAGATCTTTCAATGACGCCTGTAACAAAACACGTGTCAACAAAGAATATTAGAGCTGAACAAAGAAAATCTGGACCTCAGAACTCTCTGCATTCGATAAAACAGTGGCCCACAATTTGTTTGCAGTGCCAGTACTCATACCAACATTTGGGCTACTTGATTGGACGCTTGATGAGATCCGAACCATTGATATGAAAACCTGGAAAATACTAACACGCACACATAATTTCCACATCAACAGTGACGTAGACAGCCTCCACCTAAAACGAAAACAAGGCGGCAGAGGCTTAACATCGATCCGAACTGCTTTGAATGTCGTATCATATCCCAAATGTTGAAGTGCATCCCTTGACCAAGTTTGCATACATGAGGCTGATAACATCATAAGACTTGGAAGGCAGCTCCTTGAGCAACACTCTTTGTCTGAGAACCTAGAGTACCTGACCAAAGACGTCGCACGACTCTTCCGCAAAGTTTCATTCGATGAAAGAATGGGCCTATATGAACAAAAGATAATGCATAGATATGTTAGTAGAAAACTCCGAGGTGATAGTAACATTGATCATCAAAGTAGTTTATAATGGACCAATAGTTGGATTACTACCTCCCATTTTGAAAGGAATGCGTTTGCAATCTAAGAACAGGAAATATCAACCAAGTACCTGATGTACAAAAGGGACAACATAAGCAGTTGTCTGAAAATGTCATCACGATATTATCTACCAATGAGACATGACGTTGTAACTACGACACTCTATAATAAAATCGGTCGGAAGGATAATCTCGAGGACAAAGAAATAAGAACCTACACTATGGTAGAAGCCATAACCTCTCATAATAAAAAGGAGTACTGGTGGAATGTCCAAGTGTATTCCTCAGTAAAATGTGAGCACAACAGAGCTGATAAAATGATTTGGGATAGAGAAGAGAAATTGTATGCAGTTGTGGAAATTAGCTGCCCAACGGATGTTAACATAAGGCTGAAGATCAGTGAAAAAGTGAATACCTACGCTGAACTATTGAGAAATTTGCAGTTAATCTATACAGATTACAAGTTCAGGTCTATACCTGTAATTATTGGAGCCCTGGGATGTGTTACACACCGCCTAAATACCAATCTTGAGAAATTAGGCTTCTCAAAACTAGAAAGGAGAAAGTTAATTCGAAGACTACAGATCCAATCCATCACGGGAACTGTAAAATTCTGTAAAACCTTCCCGAAGTTTATCATTTAAATATATATGAGCATGTCTAGATATGCAACTATATACATGAGAATACATACATACATACAGGCATACATACATACATACATGCATACATACATACATACATGCATACAAACAAACATACATACATACATACGTACGTACGTACGTACATACATACATACATACATACATACATACATACATACATACCCTGTTGTCGATGTTGAAATTCCAATGAAGGAACCTTGGATCTAGGTTAAAACCGACTCTATCACTTTTGGCAAGAGATCTTGTAAAAAAACTGAACAATGACATACATACATACATACATACATACATACATACATAAGCACGTTTGCACGCACATACCCACATGGCATACTTATATTTGTACTTGTGTGTGTGTGCGTATGTATGTATGTATCTATGTATGTATGTATGTGCGTATGCATGTATATATGTATCTGTCTATGTGCGCTAGTTGCTATTTTATAGTGTGACGTCACATAAAATGATTATGGAGAAATGACCGTAGCAATCTGTTTGAATGCCACTTGAAATCGCAGCATTTTCACTTATAAATCTCTTGAGACAAACGAACATCTTAGTATGCCATTGTGATTTCTTTCTGATTCTCAGCAGTCAGTCGTACATAGGAAGTACTCTGTGTGTGTGTGTGTGTGTGTGTGTGTGTGTGTGTCTCTGTGTGTGTGTATGTGTGTGTGTGATGTGGCAAGATGCTAACTGGTATTATCAGCATGTTTATGTTTATTGTAGTCTGCGTGGAGTATATGTGTGCACTTGCACGTGCGGTGTGTGTATATATATATGTGCGTGGGCGGCATCCTTGAAACTGTGTGTGGAGATGTACATATGTATTTGCTGACACACGCACTTCCTTTTATGCCAATTTTCTTCACGTATATATATATATATATATATATATATATATATATATATACACGCACACACATGTATATGTATAAATTT
>NC_068989.1:52939536-52944640 GCF_001194135.2 Octopus bimaculoides
TATAAATTTACATACATAATGTATACTCACACACACACACATGTATATACATACGTACATATATACATACATACACACATACAGACACACACTCCGGCACACTCGCGCCATCAAACAGTCAGACAAAGCCAACAATTAGCAAATCTTTGAAGGCAACGTCAACTTCTTCGTTGCTAAAATAAGCGTGACATGCTAATATGTTGAGTCCTTCGCGAAGGCACGTGACATAATGGTTAAGATTTGCGGCTCACGATCTTGCGACAGATTCCCTGGCGGCGCGTTGTGTCTCTTCAGCAAGACATTTTATTCCTCGTTTTTCCACATTGTTCCAGTCCACTCAGCTGGCAAAAATGAGTTGTACCTGTAATTCAAGGGGTCAGTCTTACCACATTCTGTGTCACACTCAATGTCCCTGAGAACTACGTGAAGTGCTCAGCCACTAATCTGTTAATTTCACGAGCAGGCTGTTCCGTTGATCGGATCAACTAGAGCACTTGTCGCCGTAACCGACGGAGTGCCAAAATGATCCTTCAATTAATTATTCACTTTTTTATATAAAGTATGCATAAAACCAGATTTATAACACACACATACACACACACACATACATATACATACATATATATTTACACACACATACATACATACATACATAAATACATGCATACACGCATACATGCATGTACATATATATATACGTATGAATTCTATGTGTGTGTAGTTTGAAGTGTGCTTGCGTGGCTGTCCTATACATGCGAGGTGTGTATCTGTTTGTGTACCTGTGTGTGCTTGCGTGCTTACCTGTATATGAATGCGTTGGCAAACCGTTATATTATCACTGAAGAATTTTATCTAAAATAGTAATGTATAAATAATTCTCCCATGGAGCTTGATGGTTGTCAACGAGTTTATTTCTACTTCACTTTGTTATCAGTGATACCATATGTACTGCAGTATCAAAGGAATTGCTTCATTCAGAATTCAAAACTAATTTAGAGTTAACTTATTAGCATTAGTATATTTAATAGACCATGAACTGCTGATTTCTGCGTTCAATCCCCATCATCTTCATACCGTGTTATGTATTGTTGATTCATGTTTTTAAATATAACTGTACAGGTTCTACTTTCAAATTCCACCGAGATCGTCTTTGCTTTTATTCTTTTGTGATCGATAAATAAATACCAGTTGAGCCCTGAAGGTCGACGTAATCGACGCCATTCCCCCTCCCCCGAACTTGCTGACTTTGTGCCAAAATTCGAAGGAGTGCATCCATCACCCGCTTCTGGGGCGGCAGAAGAGAGAATCATAACCGTACCTACAAGCCCAGCTTCTAAGTTCAAATTCCGACTTTGCCTTTTATCCTCTCGAGGTCTATAAAAAAAAGCACCGGGAGGATCGATGTAATCGATTCACCCACTTCCCTGGACTTGCTGGCCTTCTGCCAAATTTTGAAACCACTATAACTATACAGATTCTAAGTTCAAGTTCTGTTGAGGTCGACTGTGTCGTTTATCCTTTCGGAGTCGATAGAATAAGTACCAGTTGTGCACTGGGGATCGAGGTAACCGACTTACCCTCTCCCCCCGAGCTTGCTGGCCTTGTACAAAAATTTGAAATCAGCAAAACTATGCAAGAAGGCGACGAGCAGGAAGAATCGTTACCGCACCGGGGAAAATGCTTAGCGGTATTTCGTCTGCCGTTACGTTCTGAGTTCAAATTCCGCCGAGGTCGACTTTGCCTTTCATCCTTTCGGGGTCGATGAATTAAGTAGCAGTTACGCACTGGGGTCAATATAATCGACTTAATCCGTTTGTCTGTCTTTGTTTATCCCCTCTCTATGTAGCCCCTTGTGGGCAGTAAAGAAATAGGTATTTCTTCCGACTTTACGTTCTGAGTTCGAATTCAGTGGAGGTTGATTTTGCTTTAATCCTTTCAGGGTCGGTAAAATAAATACTAGCTGAACACTGGGATCAATGCCCCGAATTTTCTGGCATTTGCCATTGCCCCGAACGATCAACGGAACAGCCTGCCCGTGAAATTAACGTGCAAGTAACTGAGCACTCGACATATACGTGTACCTTTAACGGAATTTTCAGGGAGATTCAGAATGTGACACGGCTGGCCCTTTGAAATACAGGTACTACTCATTTTTGCCAGCTGAGAGGACTGGAGCAACGTAAAATAAAGTGTCTTGCTCAAGGACACAACGCATCGCCGAGAATTGAACTCACGACCTTATGATCGTAAGACGAATAGACTAACTACTAAGCCACGTGCGTTCACATAAAGCTGATTTATAGGAATATTAAATCGACTCCAGGGCTTCGTTGGCACTTTGTTTTATCGATCCTAGAATGTTAAATAAATATCAAAGATATCCTACGAAGGATTTGAAACTCATAACATAAATAAACGTAACTAAATACAAGAAGGCTTTTGATCCAAAACTGTTATTTATCGATTATCGATTCCGATATCCGCCATCTTGGTGACATTTGTTTTTTTCATTTCTCTTATCTTAGATGCTTGAGACATTTAATTGAGCTTTTAAAAAATAAAACTAGATCGAAAAGTACGAAACCTTAAACAGATGAAAAAAATTGATATTTATTAGTTTATAATCAATTTGTTAATAGCAATAGAAGAACTGCCTCCATGGACTTTTGAAACTCCTTTTCTTTCTGTTTTTTTACACCTGGCGACAGAAAGTTGGGAGCGAAATATTGAAATATTATAGACATGAGATTTTTGATAACTTACTAACCTAGCAGACAACTTTCAGTAGTGAACAATTCTTTCAAAACAAGCTAACCATTAATTAACGGTCTCTATAGTTTGGAATTGAATTTTTCTTCTTCAAGCGGCTGCAACCAAGTTATGTTTCCTCACGCTATGCTACGAAAGTTTCCAATTAGCTTTCGTAGGTTGAAATTACATAAGAATATTTCAACTTTTAAAGCTAGTCTAATCAATAAAAATCACAAGTGTTCCTAGTGTATCGTTGAAAGGATCTATTATTTTTTTAAATATATTTTGCCTTTTATATATATCTCTAAAAACAATGTGGCGAGCTGGCAGAACCGTTAGCACTCCAAATAACAATACTTAGCAGCATTTCATGTCTTTACGAGGTGAGTTCAAATGAGGCTGAGGTCGACTTTGCCTCTCATCCTTACGGAGTTTATAAAATAGCAATCTAGTCAAGTACTAGGGGTGATATAATTGACTAGTTTCTTCCCCCAAAATTTCAGGTCTATTAGAAAAAACATTTTCGTTGAAATGCAACATTCTGAGTTCAAATCCGCAAATAGGTCATTTTTTACATTCATCTTTCTAGAATCGATAAAATAAAGTATCAGTCAGGACCTGAAACTTTATTATAATCTTATAATCAGCCAAGATATGAATGAAATTATAATGGAAGCAACTGAGTCACTGAATAGTTTAGCGAAGAAAATAAAATTAAAGTAGTAAAGATAGTATTAAACAGAGGCATGAAATGGGGCCCTGTGAAGTTCTTGGTCTTTCCAAGAGTTTTAGACTGTTTATGAAATGAAATGCATTCAAAGTAAATTTAGTTAGCTTTAACTGAATTCGAAACTAGATCGAATACTCGACTAGCTAAAATTGCAGATGTGGCCTAAATGACAGAGGGCCATATTAGAGGAAATGGAGTTTAGCTACATCGCACTACCTTCTGTCTTTAGTATCCAGTCGGGGATCATTTTGCCTTTTCTCCTTCCGATATCAATAAAGGGTATGCTCGAGCATGGCTGTGTGACTAAGAAATTCGCTTCTCAATTACGTTCCAGGCTTAAAACCACTGTGCAGTACCGTGGTCTTCTATTATGGCCTCGAATTGATTAAATGTTTATGCGTGAAGTTTGATGGATGGAAACTGTGTGGAGGACCGTCGGATAAGCCTTTACCGTTTTGATAAACTTAATTGCCGTCCGATGTAACACCCCACCCTTTATACTAGAGTACCACTTTCTGATCACAGTTTTGAAAGCTCTGAAAATGGTCGTGGGTATCACCCTTCTCCCCTAATGAAGTCATTAAAAAAGGTAAGCATCATTAGAGTAGCAGATGACAGATTCACAGAGTCTGATAGAGCGTCAGACAAAAAGCGTTATGATTTTAGTTCCGAATCTCTACTCTCTGAGTTCAAATCTCTCCGAGGTTAACTTTGGCTTTCATTCTTTCGGAATTGATGAAAAATATCAATGAAAGGGAGTGGGTTAGTGGAACTTTTAGGATGTCCGACCGAATGCCTTGCAGTATTTGTTCCAGGTTTTTACGTTCAGAGTTCAAATCCTGCCATGGCCTACTTGAAGAATTAGTGAGAATATATGTTCAGTATCAAGTATTGAAATGGCTGCGTGTATATTATTAGAAGAATTATTACAGAGAAGAAATTTAAGAACTATATATTTACTACATAAAAATATTTTTTATTCATTGGTTGTCGATGAAACATAATCAAAATGTAGAATCTAGTTAAATGAAGTAATCTATGCAAGAAAGTTCAGAAATGTAGAAGTAACAGCTAAGTTGTCGTTTTCAGTCATGTGGCATAGAGAAATAAACAAGCATAGCAAAGTCGTGAATGGCTCAGAGTCTAGTCGACTAAGAAACAAAGAGCAGGGCAAGCAAGCTGTTTTTATTAATAGAACGCTAGACATTCCAGAAACTTCCAAGAGAATCGCGAAGATTCTTGAATAATTAAGAATAATACTTCTGGCGTAGATGTTTCGAGAAACCTATTGAAAGGAGATAACTCTATAAAACTTTCTGCAAGATAGATCATTCAACTATTTTAGCTACAGACTACAAACTACTACAAAGACTTAACCCATCGTTCAGTTTAACACAATCGCTTGACATATTCAGTACTTTTAAAGGAGTTCACTCTGTTACAAGCCTTCGGGGCAGATTTCTGGTTTGAGGATACCTTCTTCTTTACTTCCCACTAGTCTCCATGGGCCTCTAACGGGTCATGGGCAATGCCTTCCTTCCTGACTGAAAGATAAAAAGCAAATTCAATTTATTATACGAATACTGCTTTATCACAGCGTGTATTATTTTGACAACGTGAGAA
>NC_068989.1:52944849-52947295 GCF_001194135.2 Octopus bimaculoides
CCTTGTTAAAAAAATATTTATTTATTTATTATAATTGATTGATTTATCTGTTATTTTAGAAAAATGTTAAAAGGAAAAAAATCAATTAAGTTATCAATAATATCAAATATTATTGGTCATATCGATTGCAAGACATCAAATAAATATTGAAAAATAATAATCACTTAAATATGAATTTAGCTTCCTTTTTCTTTATTTCTTTTCTCTTTTTTTACGCGAACGATCTGATGACTTTTATTACTGCAGCTCTGACTTTGTTCTCTAATTATTACTTTTTGGAATAAAAAAATGGCTGCAAAAATGTTTTCCTATTATTGGTTTACAGAATTAAATGTATTCCATAACGATCAGAATTCAGACAGAACTTAAAAGAAACGATGTTCAGATGCTCCCCACTAGCAGATGAGATATTTTCCTTCTATATGTAGGTTAACTGGTGCACACATTTGATAAATGCTTCTGACAGCTTTTCTTTTCTTTTAGTAATTTTTATCAGATAAAGATTATCACTTTAAAAGTAGATTCTAATTACTCCATAAAATATTGCTGAAAATCAACGTGCCACTTCCTGAAAGTGGATTGGCTGAGATGGACATGCGCAATATTTTGATGTTTTGTCCTCTAGATTATCAGCATAAATATTGTTTTTATTCCTACGAAATTCAACTGCATTTAAGGAAGATGTGGACATAAAAAAAGAGATACAATTTCTCTGGTAAGAACGTAAAACCGGAAATATAACTGCAAGCACAAACTCATGAGGCAAACCTAATATCCTTACATACATGTTTGAGCCTACGTGCGATGTGAATTTGTACAAGTTGTGTTTCTGTGTCTAGTGGTGAATCTGTAGGACAGTGGTTTTCAGAATTTGTTTACCTGGATTCCTTAATGCTATCAAAAAGGATAGAAGGCATTTTCTCCGAAAAGCTAACGATTCTGCCAACTCATTATCTTATTTTTAGCCATCAGAATAATCCTTTCTACTACAGTACAACGCCAGCAATTTTGAGGGATTGGCATGTTGATTACATCGAACCCAGTGTTCAACTGGTACTCATTTATCTACCTCGAAAGGGTGAAGACAAAGTCATCCTCGGTAGAATTGGAACTCAGAACATAAAGACGGAAGAAATACGGCTCAGTATTTTGTCCGACGTACTAACGATTCTGTCAGTTCACTGCATTATTTTTTAGTCATAATAGTAATAATTTTTTTCAAATATAAACACTAGGCCAGCTGTTTTATGAAGTATAGACGTTACACTATCGACTCCATTACTTGACTGGTCTTTTATGGTATCAACCTCGAAAGAATAATTGATAAAGTTGACTTCGACGGGATTTCAACACAGAATGTACCAGCTAGTACAAATATTATAAAGCATTTTTTCCAGATACTGCCAACCCACCGCCCTAACAATAATAATAATTATTATTTCAACTGGAAGCAGAAGGCCTCAAATTTAGGGGAAGGGATTAAGTCGATTACATCGATCCCAGAGCGTAACTGTTACTTAATTTAATCGACACCAAAAGAATGAAAGGCAAAGTCGACCACAGCGGATTCTGAACTCAGAACGTAGCGGCAGACGAAATACCGCTAAGCATTAATAATAATATAATAATAATAATAATAATAATATTATAATAATAATAATTATAATAATAATAATAATAATTATTATTATAATTATCAATAATAATTATAATAATAATAATAATTATTATTATAATAATAATAATATAATAATAATAATAATAATAATAATAATAACTTGTTGTCTCTTGAGGTCTCTGGGTGAGACTTGGATCCAACTCGTACAAATGCAAAACAAAAGTCAAACATAAAATAATAATAATAACAACAACAACAACAACAACAACAACAACAACAACAATCCTTTTTATTGTAGGAATAAGGCCTGATACTTGTGGTGGGGGCTAGATGATTACATTGACCCCAGTGTTTCACTGGTACTTAATTCATCGAGCCCGAAAGGATGAAAGGCAAAGTCACCTCAGCGGAATTTCAATTTAGAACATAGCGGAGGACGAAATACCGCTAAGCATTTCCTCCAGCATACTAATGATTCTGCTAGCTCACCGCCTTCATAATAATAATAATAATAATAATAATAATAATAATAATAATAATCATGGTTTCAAATTTTGCCACAAGGGCAGCAATTTTGAGGGAAGGGATGAGGCGATTACGTCGACACGTGTTCAGCCAATACTCGAAAGACGAACGGTAAAGTCGACCTCTGCGGAATTTGAACTCAGAATTTTAAGACAGATGGAATGCCGCTAAGCATTTTCTCCGACGCGCTAACGATTCTGCTAGATCACTGCCTTAATAATAATAATAATCTTTTGTATTATAGGCATAAGGCCTGAAATTTTGGAGGGGAGAGAACTAGACGATTATATCGACCCCAGTGTT
>NC_068989.1:52948095-52950126 GCF_001194135.2 Octopus bimaculoides
AATAATATTAATGGTTTTAAAATTTTGCATAAGGCCGGTAACTTTGAGGGAAGGGTGATTCGATTACATCGATCCTAGTGCTCAACAGGTATTTATTTTGTCGACCCCGAAAGGATGAATGACAGATTCGGTCTCAGCAGCATTTGAACTCAAAACGTAATGACGGACGAAATGCCACAAAGCATTTCACTGGGCGTGCTAACGATTCTGTCAGTTAGCTGCCTTAGTAGTAGTAGTAGTAGTAGTAGTAGTAGTAGTAGTAATCCTTTCTACTAAAGGCACAAGGCCTGAAATTTGGGGGAGGGGACTACTTGATTTTTCACAGGTTTATTGACTCTGGAAAGATGAAAGGCAAAGTTGGCCACAATGGCTTTTGAACTCGGAACGTAGTAGTACTAGTAGTAGTAGTAGTAGTAGTACTAGTAGTAGTAGTAGTAGTACTAGTAGTAGTAGTAGTTGTACGAAGAAGAAGAAGAAAGTAAAAGAATTTCTAATTTGGTCATAGGCTACATATTTTGGAGTATTTGTGTAATTTTAATGATCGGCCACGTTTGACCTTTGGAAGAACAAAACGTAGTCAACTTTGGCAAGATTCGAACGCTGAGCGATTTAGCTGAAAAGTGAATGGAATTTTACATGCGTCACCTCTTTCCTGTACACCAGCGCCTTGAAAACACGTTCGTTTCAATAACACAGTATATAGACATTCTGCACAAATGACATTGCATCAACACCCAATAACATGACAGAACCCACACAGCACATATATTCCAGTGAATTAGGTAACGACATTAATTCAAATAATCTTTCAGCGTTCTTTAATGAAGTGCATCAGCATTTAGATCTTTATAATTCAGAAAATAAATACTTTCCAAGTGATCAAAGTCTCATATTACAAATTGAAATTCGGATTAGAGATCCATTCAATACGCATGGAATATCAACGAATTTTAAAAGCAGTGGAATATGAAAAATTTATTGAGATCACTTCAGACTCCACTTTGTACAAATAGCATTTAAAAGACTGCCACTTATTGAATTTTGTTGTGCTATAAAAGACGAATATCCACAGCTATCAGGAAAAGCTATTAAAGTACTTTGCATTTTAACTTGGAATTTCATGTGAAGAGACAGAATATTCTGCATACGCAAAAATAAAAATTGTCGTAAAAGGATGAATTCTGAAGCAGATACGAGGATCCAACAGTCTTCCATGACACTTAAGTTCAAAGGGATTTAATACAAAAATAAAATGTATTCCATTTATCCCTCTGACTTATTTCATTTGCAAAATAAATGTGGTTTCTCAAAATGATTTATTTTCACTATAATCATCTAATCAACATAATTTTCCTTTGGGCTCTGAACATATTTTTGATAGCATTAAAGAAAACATGGGTAGCATTTAGAGAGTAAATAGATAAGAATCCTTATATATGTGGATGTGCATATTTTGGAAAATAGTCTCTCAAAAGCTCTGATGTTATTTTTACTTTAATGATCTGAGCAACACAATTTTTTTTCATGGGTGATGCGACTCTATCTATCTTTGTATCTTTCTCCCCCTCTCATTCTTCCTTCTGTTGTTCTTCGCCTCTCCCCTTCACTACTATATATCTCTCTCTCTTCCTCCCTGTCTCTCGTTGCCCACCTATATTCTACTTCCTCTCCTTTTTTTCTCTCTCTACCACTTTTTCTCCTTACCCCTCACAGGTCACATGTGTCCGGCTACTGCTTCCTTTCTTATATTGGCCACTGCCAAGCTCGCACGAACTTTCTTCGGATCTTGTTCGAAACACTTTGAAACTTGGGACACTGGTAGAATGTGTCATATAAAACATCTTTTTCTCTTAGTCTTCTTAACAAAAAAACGTACATCGCAAGTTATTTCATGTTAAAGTTGTCGTATTTCTGTAATTTCAACCAATGACTGACGTCCATTCAGCCGAATACATTAAATGCTGACTACGTAAACAAACGATTCTGAAACGATTCTAGCGGTGATAAAATTATTATTTCCTTGTCAAAAAA
>NC_068989.1:52954525-52958098 GCF_001194135.2 Octopus bimaculoides
GATCCACGTTTACATCCCTTTTGCTCATTAGGGAATATGCTACTTTCTATTAAAAAACTATAGGTGTACTCGGTTAGGACAGATGTTAGCGTCTTATACATTGTTGTTAAGCAGGTTATGGGGCGATAATTTTTTGGTTCGTTTGTTTCCTCATTTTTTGGAAGCAGGAATGTTAAACCATTAACTAGCCAAGAGGGCATCAAACTAGGGTTTTGCAAAACATCGTTGTAAAGTTTTGTTAGCAGTTCATGGCTTTCTGGGAAGGCATTCAACCAGAAGTTAGGAATTTTATCCTTTCCTGGAGACTTCCATTTGCTTGACCTCCTGAGAGCAGATCTTATATCTTCTACCCTGACCCCCTCCCACTTTTGCTCCCACTTTTGCTCCCACTTATTATTATTATTATTATTATTATTATTATTATTATTATTATTATTATTATTATTATTATTATTATTATTATTGACGAGGAGCTGGCAGAATCGTTAGTACACCGGGCACATTGCTTTGCGGCAGTTCATCCGTTTTTACGCTCTCAGTTCAAATTCCGCCGAGGCTAACTTTGCCTTTCATCCTTATGGGGTCGATAAAATAAGTACCAGTGAAACACTGGGTTCTATGTAATCGACTAGTTCCCTCCCCCAAAATTTTTAAACTTTGTGCCTGTTGTAAAAAGGATTATTATTGTTATTATTATTATTATTATTATTATTATTATTATTATTATTATTATTTGGTGAGTGAGACACTGGGGTAAAATATATGAAGCCAAGTATACCCATCGTGACTATCCATCTGATAAGGGTACACCAGGCACATGCATCACAACCATATGTGCGCGACATGATGATCTCATATCAAGATAAATATCAGGTGGAGCCCAGTTAGAATTTTCTTCATGTCGAGTAGCCCATTTTGCTGAAATGATCCTTGAATTAGGTTTGTTTAAGGATGATGAGCAAAACACCTATATTTCCAGTGGTTAATTATTCAAACTCCAAAGAATTCTTCTCAACACTTGGCTATGGTGCTCCCCCACTACTCCTGCTCGTGATCAGAGACGCACATATCGTCAGCCACCAAATGGCATGCTCAACTGGTTAAGGTAAAACAACTGGCAAAGCAAATATGTGGTATTAAGCAGAATATTTGCTGTAGCCCATGTTTTATGCCAAGACAAAGCAATGTACATCATAACACTTCCAATCAGTTAAGATCAGAAGCCATGAGAGCCACTTACTGGTACTGCATCAGGACATTTTCATTATTATTATTATTATTATTATTATTATTAATAATAATAATAATAATAATAATAATAATAATAATAATAATAATAATAATAATAAAAAAATAATAATAATACTTACTATCATTGCCTTTGCACAGCTTCTAACGCTGGAGATGTACTACAGTGTCAGCTGTTCACTACCAGAGAGCTAAGGTAACACCTCTTATTTTTCGAGCACCTTCCGGATTATTCGAGCGGTTCCAAGCAGTGCTGTTTTCTGCAAGTGTCGTTGGTTCAGCTGTGCCGATTCTGTCCATAAGAATGGAACAAATAATACAACGTGGCTGTAGGTCATAACATCCGGACAACACCGGGATGCATTGCTAGTATTAATTAAAATTGAGAAGAGCGTTCTCTAAATACAAAAGAAAGGCTATAAACCGTCACATCGACAAAAGCATCCAAGATTCTTTCCCAACAGAAACTGTTTTTACTGTGAATATAAAGTATTTCAATCAAATATATAAAGATTCAAATATTAAAAGATACAGCAAGATGCTTGGAGGAAATATATACCAAAAACAACAACTACAATCCAAAATTGCTATTGGGTTAAAAGGAAGGGTGGGGAAATATTACAGGAGCTAGGCATTGTCCATTATAACTGATAAGGAACTCGCCAACACAAGAAACAAGAAAGTACTTGGTGTTGACAAGTCACGAGTTTCTGGTAGGTGCGCATGAACACTATCGATGGATTTATGGTAGCAACATTGAATGGAGTAACAAAGCAGGATGAAGGCGGCGAGCTGGCAGAAACGTTAGCACGCCGGGCGAAATGCTTAGCGGTATTTCGTCTGCCGCTACGTTCTGAGTTCAAATTCCGCCGAGGTCAACTTTGCCTTTCATCCTTTCGGGGTCGATTAAATAAGTACCAGTTACGCACTGGGATCGATATAATCGACTTAATCCGTTTGTCTGTCCATGTTTGTCCCCTCTGTGTGTAGCCCCTTGTGGGCAGTAAAGAAATAAGGATGATGGTGTAGAACAGGTGATAGTGCCACGTAAAAATGGCACTAGTGATAGTTCTACGTAAAATGCACTGGTGATGATGCCACATAAAAAGCACTGATGATGGGTCCCAAGTCCATAGACTTCTCAAGTCCAGCAAAACTGTAGGCCACTGTACTAAGGCTGATATTAGAATAATACTGCCCTGTACACAAGGGACACTTCATTGAATATGACGGTTCAAAGTGAACGAACGCTGTGGTTTTGCTGAGATTTGACAGTTGTTTCTAGCAGATAAGCTGATGATTTTGAAACTTAGTCGTTGGTTCATACATTGTTAGCCTTGCTATTGTTATTGTTGCTACCTGGGCGACGAGCTAGCAAAATTATTAGCACGCCGGACAAAATGTTTAGCGGCATTTCGTCTGTCTTTACGTTCTGAGTCCGAATTCCACGGAGGTTGACTTTGCCTTTCATTCTCTCGGGGATGAACTAAGTACCAGTGGAGCACTGGGTGCCGATGTAATTGACTAGCCCCCTCCCTTCAAAATTTTAGGTCTTATACCTATAGTAGAAAACATTGTTATTACTGCTGCTATTAAGGCAGAAAGTTGGCAGAATCGTTAGTACTCCGGAAAAAATGCTTAGCGGCATTTCGTCCGCCTTTACTTCCTGAGTTCAAATTTCACCGAGATGGACTTTGCATCTCATTCTTTAGGAGTCGATAAAAATAAGTACCAGTTGAGTACTGGAGTCGGTTAAACCGACTTCCCCGCCTCAAAATTGCTGGCCTTGTGCCAAAATAAGAAAGGATTATTATTGTTGCTATGGCTGCTTCAATAGTTATTGCGGTTATTAGTATTTTTCGTGGAATTCTTGCCAAATTGGTATGATAAAATTAAATTAATGTTTATCATTTTATTGTTCTTTTATAACTTCTCTCTTGTATTAAATATCATTGCTTCAGTAATTTGCAAGTCATTGCGTACGATTACAACTTATTGTACTGAAATACTGCAGTACAAAGATTAAATCATATATATTTTTGTAGGGGGAAAAAACATACACACCAATACATGTGGATGTACATATCAAGTAAACATGCGAGAAATCAGACGCCCTCAGACACACATACACACACATGCATACACAAACACGCGCGCGCACATACACACACACACAAGCACATCTGAATACGTGTTAGACAAACCTCCACACAGACGAGCACATAATTATATAGTCTCTCTTACTCACTCGCTTTCGCCCTCTCTCTCTCTCTCTCTCTCACACACACACACACACACACACACACACACACACACACACACACA
>NC_068989.1:52958357-52960192 GCF_001194135.2 Octopus bimaculoides
CACACACACACACACACACACACACACACACACACACACACATATATATATATATATATATACAAACACACGCATATATATATGCAAACAAACACACACACATATATATATATACACACACATATATGCACATTTATTTATTATATACATACATATGCGTGCCTGTGTGTAAACATATATATACAAACACACATACACACACATAAACACACGCACATACACAGACACGTGTGTGTGTGTGTGTGTGTGTGTGTGTGTGTGTGTGTGTGTGTGTGTGTGTGTGTATGCATGTTTGGCTCTTATACAATTCTTTGAGTTCGTCCTATAAACAAGATGGTTTCTAACTAAGATAATAACCAATATAAATATTTACATCTTGAATAGCAGAATAGCCTTGCATATTGCTCACAGAGTAAATTTGTAGAATATTAGTCCGGAGTTTACTATCTGTGTCTGAAAACTCCAAATTTTCTAGAACCATTATTTAAGCACTTTGTAACACCTGTAGCTATATCAATGATTATTTCCACACGTGTAAATTTATAAACTGACTAGAAAAGTTGCTAGATTTTAAAGCAGTTGACTATCAATGTTTGTCCCATTAATTTTTAATGAGATGTTTATATGTGTAGAATAGCTGACCCTTGCAAAAATACACAGATATTGGTTTCTGTCTTCAAAATTATATCAGGACTGTTGAATTTTTCCTTAACGTATATTTAATAGGACTATTCCATCAATATTAGCTAAACATGTAAGGTAGTGAGCTGGCATAAATGTTAGCATTCAGGACAAATGCTTAGCGGCATTTCGTCCGTCTTTCCGTTTTGAGTTCAAATTCCGCTGAGGACGACATTGTCTTTCGTTCTGCGGAGTCGATAATATAATTACCAGTTGAGCACTGCAGTCGATGTAATCGACTTACCACCACCCGAACATGCTGGCCTTGTGCCAAAATTTTAGATTAATATTACTTATGCGCTTGCCCTAGTGGTTAGAGTGTCACGATCGTTAGGTCGTGGGTTCGATTTCCGAACCGGCCAGCGCGTTTGGCTCTTGAGCAAAACACTTCATTTTACGTTGCTCTGCGGGCGGGAGAGTTTCAGATTCGTTCGCGTGTCGACAGAAATGCTTTACGGTATATCTTCCGGCTCTCTACGTTCTGAGTTCAAATTCCATCTAGCTAGAGAAGGCTACAGGAAACTACCCCAGTATTCATACCAAGTCTAGTCATGGCAACCAAAGTTCCAGTAATCTACTTAACTGAGACAGGAGAGGATACTGGTCCCGTCAGATCGTACAGAGAGTGCAGGAGAAGGCTCACTTGCAAAGGACCAGCCCAACTGTAGACCACTGTTAGACTAGATTAGGTTACTAATGCTTGCATGTATGAATATATTCAACATCAAATATACTTTATTTTTATTTGCCGAAAACAGTTCTTCCAACGGGTGTTATTATGCTTTATATTCTATCTTTTACTTGTTTTATTTATTGGACTGCGGTTATGCTGGAGCAGTACCTTGAATGGTTTATGTTGTAAGTCTGATACTAATTGTATCGGTCGCAAAAGAAAACAACACCGGTTTCACGTGGTGGTGTGGACAAATATAAAAACACATACACACATGCATATATTGATACATATGCATACATATTCCAACGATGGAATCTTAGCTTGATACAGAGGAAGAATTCAAACAATTAAACAGAAGAAATTGAACGTATAATAGACGTTATTTGTGTTTGTGAGTGAATTTGGTACACGGAAACTAAAAGAAGACTGTCGTGTGTGTGTATGTATGTATGTATGTATGTATGTATGTGTGTCTTTG
>NC_068989.1:52960558-52961824 GCF_001194135.2 Octopus bimaculoides
ATATATATATATATATATATATATATATACAGGGATTGGACAAAATAATGGAAACACCTAGCATCATAGCATCATAATTTTGAAATATCTATAAAACAATCAAAAGCTTGTTTATTTTTATGCTTTTTTTTTTTATTATTAGTGTTGCTTAATATGTTTTGCTAAAATTACTGTTTCTTTCGAGATATCATCAGAAAAAGGTAATTAAAATTCATTAAAGTGACAAATCTATCGAACGTTCAAAGAGGTCAAATTGTTGGTGCTCATATGGCAGGCGCTAGCGTAACGAAAACAGCCGAAATGTTTGGTGCATCTAGAAATACTGTCTCGAAAGTAATGACAGCCTTTGAGAGAGGGGGAAAAACCTCCTCGTCAAAACAAACTTTCAGATAGAGACTGTCAGACTCTTATGTCAATTGTTAGAAAGGATCACAAAATTACAGCTCACAAAATTACTGCAGAGTTTAATGACCACTTTGAGAACCCAGTTTCCACAAAGACTGTTCGCCGGAAGCTGCACAAAGCTGGATTTTACGGGAGGGCTGCAATCAGGAAACCACTACTTTCAAAAACAAACGTTGCAAAGCGTTTAGAGTGGAGTAAAAACCTACAGAATCGGTCCCGAGAGCAGTGGAAGAATGTTATTTTCTCCGACGAGTCATCCTTTATCTTATTCCGACCACTGGCCAAGTATACGTGTGGAGACAGCCAAAAGAAGCACTTGAACCAGACTGTCTTCTTCCAACTGTTAAACATGGAGGAGGATCTGTGATGATCTGGGGGGGGGGGCTATATCTTGGAAATCCACCGGCCCAATGGTTTCCCTTAATAAGCAGAATTAATAGTCAAAACTATTTGAGCATTTTCTCTGATCAAGTTCATCGTATGGTTGCGAAAGTGTTTCCGGAGGGAAACGCAATCTTTCAGGATGATAATGCGCCAATTCACACAGCTAAAGTTGTTACTCAATGGCACGCGGAACGTTCTAGTGACGTTGAACATCTTATCTGGCCACCACAGTCCCCAGATCTCAATGTTATTGAACATTTATGGTCCATTTTAGAAAAAAAGTTAAGGAGTCGATATCCTCCATCATCATCACTACAAGAACTGGAGACTGTTTTAGCTGAAGAATGTACAAAAATTCCTTTGTAAACAATTTAAACATTGTACGACTCCATACCTCGTAGAATTCAAGCTGTATTTACTGCCAAAGGTTGTCCTACACCATATTAAAATAAATTTGTTTAAAATTTAAAGATCTTT
>NC_068989.1:52963339-52968512 GCF_001194135.2 Octopus bimaculoides
ATATATATATATATATATATATATATAAAGGGTAAAGCCCCCCCACCCATGAATGACCATGGGATTGCACCTAGAAAGTTCCACTCCGAAGCACAAGTCCGGGCAAGGTATTTTGTGGAAAACCAGCAGTCGGCCATGCATACCAGCCTCCTCTATCCACGTCACTGATGCTATCCAAGGAAAAGTCAAAGGCTGATACAGCTTGGCACCAGTGATGCTGCAGCTGAGTGAACTGGAGCAATGTGAAATAGTGTCTTGCTCAAGAACACAACACACAGCCTGGTCCGGGAATCGAACTCACTACCACATGATTATGACCTCGACGCTCTAACCCATGGGCCGTGCGCCCTCACATGTGTGTGTCTGTGTGTGTGTGTGTGTGTGTGTGTGTGTTTAGTTTGGTTTGGTTCCGCGTTGCTTCAAGTTTCGTAGTCCTCTTACGGGAGCCTGACTCCTTCAGGCTTCTGCAATATCAATGTATTATCGAGCACACATACTCAAAGAACCGTCCCAATTTGTTCGCCGGTAGGCTGCGAATTGACACGGTGGAGATGACTCTCTCAAAGTGCCGAGTCATGACAACTGAAAGTCATGGCTAGGCAAGACATCTCATCCCAAATCACATCCAGGAACGGTGGATATCGACGTTTCGCCGTTTATAGGGTTTATCAACATCACTTGCCTGAATCGAATCGGAGGAGAACTGAATAGCTTGACCATGACTATATGCAGATAGCTCTTGTACCATCTTGCATGGTTTCTGGGATCTTTCAGAGGCAGAAAAAATGGTACCAAGCTACACATATGGAGATCTTTCGCTCTCAGTCGTCTGAATTACTCCTCCTAATTTTGATCACCGCAGAGCGTCAAGCTGATTGCGGAACTTGAGGCAATCCAGAGCCACTACGCAAAGAAGATTCGGCTGCTGCAACGGATTAACTACTGGGAGAGGTTAAAAGAACTGAATTTGTACTTCCTAAAGAATAGACGTGAAAGATATGTGGTTACATATATACGGTTTATTCTAGAAAGTCTTGTTCCTAACTTTGAAAATATACCAAAGCTCCCATCTTCTCCATCTAGAATTAGGTTAGAAACCCACTTGTGTTCCTCTTCTGAGATAGATAGATAGATAGATAGATAGATAGATAGATAGATAGATAGATATTCACCATTTACGTTCGTATATGCATATGTGTGTGTGTGTATGTGTGTTTGTATATGCGTACATGTGGTCTTGAGAGAACATCATGTATAAATATCAAATGCTTAAACGCACATAATTATCAGTAGCTGGGGGAAATTGTCTAGCATCGGTGATAGAACTGCTAGATCACCTTATTTCGGCGCGTTTATGCTTCATCAGAAGCATGTATCCACTATCACTATTGGTGGTCAAACCTCGCTTCCTCTGATATTTAGAAAAACAATGAATGTTCAAGCAGAGGCATTGCAAATAACATTTAAGCGCTAAACTTCTATACAGTATGCCTTCTCAAAATGAGTACCGCTATATTAGAGCATCCTTAAACTACATCCACGCTTAGTAAGATATAAAGATTGCTATTCAGTGCTAACAAAAAAGTACTAATAATATATGCGAGTGTTTAAGGTAATATTTGTTGATAAAGAAGAATATTGGTTTAAAATTTTGGCACAAAGCCAGCAAGTTCAGGGAACTTGTCTTATCAACTAGTATTTATTTTATCGACCCCAAAAGTATAAAAAGCAAAGTCAACCTCAGAGAAATTTTAACACAGAACGTAAATGTAGATCATATGTCACTAAGCATTTTCCCAGCGTGCTAACGATTCTGCCACCTTGCTACCTGAAAACGAGGAGAAGGTTAAAAGATGATTCTTTTGAAAAGGTCATAAAACAGGGGAAATAACTAGGAAGGTTACTGAAATCAAAAAATATGCCCGTAAAACAGATTTATTATCAGACTATTAACGATACTGTGTATCGTATAATTGGAAGCGAGTGTGGTATTGATTAGGCGCAGGATAGTGGTACAGTGTGTTTAAATGTTGTGAGATAAGTGAATAAAGGGAATATGTTATTTAGAATTGATATGTAAAGAGAAACGAAAATCAAACCAAATTTAATTAAATTTTGAAAAACACATTTACAGACGGTGTAGGTAAGCTAGGGAGATAAAGATATATGAATAAAGGAAAAGTAGTGTAAGCTGCAGTAAAGAAGGAATAGAATTAAAAAAAGAAGATTGAATTGATTATAGAGTTACGTTATACATAGGCAATACTTAATGTGTATTGTGTTCTAAGGAGTGGGGAAGCGACAGTTAAATGAGGCGGTAATTGATATTAAATAGGAGAGAGAGAGAGCTTCAAGCGATATCACCGGAATAAAATGGAAGAATAAATTATATTAAATTAATTGAAATGGATTAGCAGGATGTGTGAAAACCATGTTAGAAGGTTTAAATCGATGAAGTAGGCGAGCCTATTACGTGAGTGTGGTCGGAGAAGTAGCTGGAAGAAGCAAATCTATAGAATCGAGATAAAAGATGGAATGGGCTCAGTATGTGATAGATCTCGTTAAGAATTTAAATTGAAGAAGTAAGTTGGCGTAAAGATATTTTTAATATGCCAAGAAGAGGTAAAGGAAAACTGCGTTAAAGGGTGTGAAATAAGAGATATAGATGAAAAATGAGATCACATAGACAGTATTTTACGTAGGATATGGGCAGTTCCCATGAGCACTATCTTTTGAACTTCAGCCATTTTGGGGTTTCCTGGTATCTGAGCTAGGTAGTAATCAGCCCGTTTCGCTGTCATTCCCAGGGCACCTATGACAATAGGTATTGTTTTAGTCTTCAGGTTCCACATTTTGCTAATTTCTATTTCACGATCTTTATATTTGCTCAGATTTTGGTAGGTCTTGACAGATACGTTTATATCGATTGGGACAGTCATATCAATGAGGAGGCATGATTTTTGTCTGAAGTCTTTCAGTATGATGTCTGGCCTATTTGCGTCTATCTTTCTGTCAGTTTGAACGGTGAAGTTCCAGAGGAGTGCGATGTGATCATTTTCAAGTACTGGGGGTGGTTTGTGTTGCCACCAGTTTTTATCATGGGGCAAGTCCAGGTTTTTGCATATTACCCAGTGAATATATTGTGCAGCTCTATCATGCCTGTTGAGATTATTATTATTATTATTATTATTATTATTATTATTATTATTATTATTATTATTATTATTATTATTATTATTATTATTATTATTATTATTATTATTATTATTATTATTATTATTCAGTAGTCTTATTTTCATAGCGTACTTTCACTGCACTACTGAGCGCAGCTCTGTGAGTCTTGGGTATGTGCTGTAGTTTGTTGTGATGCTCTTATGGTTACTGTATTGAAAGTGTTCTACGTAGGATGTGTGTGGTGCCTGGTAGTGCTATTTTCTGTATATTATATATGTTTGTTAGTCCTGGTGTTTTTATTATGTATTTGTCTGAATATTTTTTATCATATCTAATGCGCCTATTATGATAGAAATTGTTTCTGTTTTTAGATTCCACATTCGAGTTACCTATATTTCCAGGTTTTTGTATTTTAAAAGTTTCTCCATCTCTTTTAGAGGAACGTTGTCATCTGTTAGTATTGATACATCACTTAACATTTTTTCTTGATGACCTTTGACAACTGTATCTGGCCTATTGGCCTTAATTTCTCTATCTGTACGTATTGGCATATCCCAGAGTATGGTTGCTTTCTCATTTTCTATGACCTTTTCTGGCGTGTGCCTATACCATCTTTTTTCTGCTGTTATTCTATAGTATTGGCATAGCTTACAGTGTATGTAGGTCCCAGCTTTATCGTGTCTGTGAATATATTCCTTCTTAGCCAGGACTGGGCAGCCAGAGACAATATGATTTATTGTTTCTTGCCCATCTCCACATACTCTGCAGTTATTTGTTATGTTTCTTCTCATTATATGTTTTTGGTAATTTCTGGTGGGGAGGCTTTGGTCTTGTGCTGCAATTAAAAATCCTTCAGTCTCTGCTTTGAGTCCTGAGCTTCTCAGCCATTGCTGGGATTTTTCTCAGTCTATTTCTTTCGCATTTAGTTTAGCCCAGTATTTACCATGTAGGGGCTTTTCTTGCCATCGTTTTATCATGATCGTTGCTATTCCAGTTTTAGTTTGAATTTCAGTTGTTTTACAGCTTTTCTTGCTTCTTTTTCTTCATAGTTGTTAGATAGTATGACTTCTTGTTTTTATTTGTCAGCTTCCTTAAAGACTGAAAACAGTTTTTTGTTTTGTTCGTGTTTTGGGGCTATTTGTGTTAGTTTTCCTTGCTTCTGAAGCAGGTATTTTTGTAGTCCTATGGTGGTTATTTTGTAATAGTTTTCTAGTTATATAAGGCCTCTAGCACCTTCAATATGTTGTATATAAAACATTTCTATGTCAGATTTTGGGTGATGCATCTTACATCCTGTCCATATTTTTCTTGTCTATGTTGATTAGTTCATTTTGTGTCCAGTTAAGGATATTATAGTTGTAACTTATAACTAGGACGGCTAGAGTGTTGATACCCGTTATCTTGTTTATCGCATTCCGTTTTCAGTATTGATCTACCTCATCCATAGCATTCTATTTTATTTTCTCTTTCATTTGTGTGTGTTGTATTGTATCTAGTTCATTGATTCCTAAGTATTTCTATGTCAGGCTTTGATCTAATTTTCTTATTTCATTTGCTTTATCTAGTGTGATGTTGCTACTCTTAACTAGTCTTCCTTTTTGCAAGGTTGCTTTGGTACATTTTCCTAAACCAAATTTCATATTTATTTCTTTAGTAAATCCATGTACATTCTGTAGTAATGTTTCCAGCTGTTTATCACTTGTAGCGTACAGTTTTAGGTCATCCATATATAAGAGGTGGCTGATTGTTTTGCCGTGACAGTTGTATCCGCATCTAGTTCTGGCAGACAGTGCTGCAGCACGGAATTTTGTCAGTGAACAGGTCACAGTCTCAAAGCGACGAAAATATTTTGGCAAATTAAATTTAAATGTTGAAGTGAATCTAACGGTCTTTGTGTGTTTCTTAACTGGCTTATAAACACCTTCCACGCTGCAATTGTTTTCGTTCCAGCACACGATCTCAGATTAGATCACTTGCTATGCAAGTACATCTCCGTAAA